>NC_037679.1:128487264-128567833 GCF_003255815.1 Theropithecus gelada
CTCAAAGAATTATAAATCATGCTGCTATAAAGACACATGCACATGTACATTTACTGCAGCACTATTGACAATAGCAAAGACTTGGAACCAACCCAAATGTACATCAACGATAGACTGGATTAAAAAAATGTGGCACATATACACCATGGAATACTATGCAGCCATAAAAAAGGATGAGTTCATGTCCTTTGTAGGGACATGGATGAAGCTGGAAGCCATCATTCTCAGCAAACTATCACAAGGACAAAAAACCAAACACCGCTTGTCTTCACTCGTAAGTGGGAATTGAACAATGAGAACACTTGGACACAGGAAGGGGAACATCACACACTGGGACCTGTTGTGGGGTAGGGGTAGGGGGGAATAGCATTAGGAGATATACTTAAGGTAAATGACGAGTTAATGGGTGCAGCACACCAACATGACACATGTATACATATGTAACAAGCCTGCATGTTGTGCACATGTGCCCTAGGACTTAAAGTATAATAATAACAATAAAAAGAAATTCACACTCAAGTATTTAGAGGAGAGAGGGCACAATTTTTCCAACAATGTCTTCAACTTACTCTCAAATGACTCAGAAAGACCTAGAATATGAAACAGAAAGAGAATGAGAAAGAGGGTAAGAAAGTGAACAGAATAAAGTTAGCTCCTGATTAAATTGGAGGTTCTGAACTACATTTGTTTTTTGTTTGTTTGTTTGTTTTTGAGATAGGTTCTCACTTTGTCCCCCCGTTTGGAGTGCAGTGGAGTGATCAGAGCTCACTTCAGCCTCATATTCCTGGGCTCAAGCAATCTTCCCACCTCAGCCTTCCAAGTAGCTAGGAATACACAAATGTGCCACCATATTCAGCTAATGTTTTTTCATTTTTTTACAGACAAGGTCTCACTATGTTGCCCAGCCTGCTCTCAAACTACTAGGCTCAAGTAATCCTCCCGAATTGGCCTCCCAAAGTGCAGGAATTGCAGGCATGAGCCACCCCACCTTGCCTACTCTCGCAATTTTTACATGCAATTGAAATTATATCAAAAAAGAAAGTTACCAAAAAAGATCAGTTTTAAAGATTGCTTCTTATAACTGTATCCTTACATTTTGAGAGACATAGAATAATAAAACTCATTCACATTACAGTTAAACATGATCTCAAGAGATATGAGTAATCCTTCACAAAATTTAGTACATAGGTAAGACTGGTGGAAGGCGGAGCAAGATGATGAAACAGAGGGTTTCACTGATTATCCCTCCTGCAAGGACAAATATCTATATTTTAACAGCTATCTATACACACACAAAAAGCATCTTCATAAGAACTAAAAATCAGCTGAGCATTCACAGTACCTGGGTTTAAGTTCATATCATCAAAAGAAGCACTGAAGAAGTAGGAAAATCAGTCTTGAATCACCAATGTCACGCCGCCCTAATCCCCTTGCAGCTACACTGTGGTGCTGAGAACATCTCCATGTGCTGGGGAGAGGAGAGTGCAGCAATTGTGAGGCACTGAACTCAGTGCTGCCCTGTTATAGCAGAGAGTAAAACCAAACCAAACTCAGCTGATGCCCACCCACAGAGGGGGCATTTAAACCAGCCTTACCACAGTCACACAGTCCTAGCGATGACAGCCAAAGAGAGGCTTGTGTCACTGCATCCCAAGCTTCAGGTGGCTCAGAACAGAGAAAGAGAGACCCTGTTTGTTTGGGAGAAAGTAAGAAATAGAACAAGAGTTTCTGCCAGGTAATCCAAAGAACTCTTACAGATTTTATCCAAGACTATCAAGGCAGTATCTCTACTAGTCTGCAAGAACCACAGCATTGGTGGGTTTTGGCCCCTAAAGTAGATACAGTTTAGATCACAACACTCAAGTTTTCTAAAATATCTGGAAAGTCTTGCCAAGAAGAATGGGTACCAACAAGCCCAGACAGTGAAGACTAAAACACAGACATAACTCTTCAAGGCTTTAATGTTCAATGAACACCTACAAGTATCAAGACCATCTAGGAAAACATGACCTTAACATATGAACTAAATAAAGCACCAGGGACCAATCCTGGAGAAAGAGAGGTGTGTGAGCATACAGAGAAGTGAAAATAGCTGTTTTGAGGGAACTCAAATTCAAGATGACACAGAAAGTAATTCAGAATTCTATCAAATAAATTTAACAAAAAAATTAAAATAATTTAAAAGAATCAAAAATTCTGGAGCTAAAAATAAAATTGGCATACTGAAGAATGCATCAGAGTCTTATAATGGCAAAGTTGATCATGCAGAATAAAGAATTAGTGAGCTTGAAGACAAGCTATTTGAAAATGGACATTCAGAGAAGACAAAAGAAAAAAGAATGAAAAACAAAAAAGCATGCCTACAGATCTAGGAAAAAGCCCCAAAAAGGCAAATCTAAAAGCTACTGACCTTTTGAAAAGGAAGCAAAACAGAGAGAGGAGAAGAAAGTTTATTCAAAGAGGTAATAACTGAGAACTTCTCAGACCTAGAGAAAGATATCAATACCCAAGGATAAAAAAGTTATATAACGCTAAGCAGATTTAACCCAAAGAAGACTACCTCAAGGCATGTAATAATTAAACTCCCAAAAGTCAAGGATAAAGGAAGAATCCCAAAAGCAGCAAGAGAAAGAAACAAACACCACGCAAAGCAGCTCCAATATGTCTGGCAGCAGACTTTTCAATGGAATCCTTCCAGGACAGAAAAGAATGGCATGACATACATAAAATGCTGAAGGAAAAAAAAAAAATTTTTACCCTAGAATAATATACCTGGTGAAAATATCCTTCAAACATGAATAAGACAAAGATTTTCTCAGACAAACAAAATCTTAGGGATTTCATCACACAAGACCTCTCCTATAAGAAATGCTAAAGAGAATATCTCAATCAGAAAGAAAAGGGCCTTGCCTGGTGTGGGGGCTCACATCTGTAATTCCAGCACTTTGGGAGGACGAGGTGGCAGATCACTTGAGGTCAGGTGTTTGAGACCAGCCTGGCCAACATGGTGAAATCCCGTCTCTACTGAAAATACAAAAATTAGCTGGGTGTGATGGCATGTGCCTGTAGTCCCAACTGTTCAGGAGGCTGAGGCAAATAATTGCTTGAACCCAGGGGCAGAGGTTGCAGAGATCACACCACTGCACTCCAGCCTGGGTGACAGAGTGAGACTCTGTCTCCAAAATAAAAAAAAAAAAAAAAAAAAAAAAGGACCCTTTAATGAGCAATAAGAAATCATCTGAAGGTACAAGACTCACTGACTCACTGATAGTAGTAAGTACATAGAATATTATAACATTATAACTGTGTAACTGTGGTGTGTAAAATAATCTTAAGTAGAAAGACTAAAAAATTAACCAATTTAAAAAAACAAACAAACAAACAAAAAAAAACCATGACATGGTTTGCCTGTGTCCCCACCCAAATCTCATCTTGAATTATAGCTCCCATAATTCCCACATGTTTGTTGTGGGAGGGACCTTGTGGGAGGTAATTGAATCATGGAGGCAGGTCTTTTCCAGGCTATTCTTATGATAGTGAATAAGTCTTAGAAGATCTGATGATTTTATAAAGGGGAGTTCCCCTGCTCATGTTCTCTCTTGCCTGCCACCATGTAAAATATGACTTTGCTGATCATTCACCTTCCACTAAGATTGTGAGGCCTCCCCAGCCATGTGGAACTATGAGTCAATTAAACTTCTTTCCTTTGTAAGTTACTCAAGCTCAGGTATGTCTTCAGCAACACGAGACATACAAGAAGAGATGTATAGACAAAACAAAAAGTTAAAAAGCAAGGAACAAAGTTAAAGCATAGAGTTTAAGAGTTGTCTTTTTGCTTACTTCCTTTTTTATGCAAACAGTGTTATGTTGTTAAAAGGCTGAAATAATGAGTTATAATATTTGCAAGCCTCATGGTAACCACAAACAAGAAAGTACAGGAGATACCAAAAAAAATAACAAATAAAAACAAAACACTGAATCATATCAACAGAGAAAATCACCTTCAACAAATGGAAGAAAGAAGGAAAGAAAGAAAAGAACACAAAACAACTAGAAAAAAAAAAATAACAAAATGACAGGCAAAAGTCCTTATCAAAAATAACACTAAATGTAAATAAACTAAACTTTCCAAGCAAAAGACACAGAGAGGCTGAATGGATTAAAGAACAAAGCTCAATGATCTGTTGCCTGGAAGAAACACACTTAACTTATAAAGACAAACATACACTGAAAATAAAGGGATGAAAAAAGATAACTGCAATGGTTAATACTGAGCTCGACTTGACTGGATTGAAGGATACAAAATATCAATCCTGGGTGTGTGTGAGAGAGTGTTGCCAAAGGAGATTAACATTTGAGTCAGTGGGCTGAGAAAGGCAGACCCACCCTTAATCTGGGTGAGCACAATCTAATCAGCTGCCTGTGCAGATAGAATATAACCATGCAAAAAAATGTGTCAAGAGAGACAAGGCTAGCCTCCCAGCCTACATCTTTCTCTCCTGCTAGATACTTCCTACCCTGGAAAATAAGACTCCAAGTTCTTCAGTTTTGGAACTTGGACTAGCTCTCCTTGATCCTCAGCCTGCAGATGGCCTATTATGGGACTTTGTGATCATGTGAGTTACATATATATATATATTCCAATAGTTCTGTCCCACAAGAGGACCTGCTTAATACAATATCCCATGCAAATGGAAACCAAAAAAAAAAAGAGTAGGAGCAGGTATACTTATATCAGACAAAATAGGTTTCAAGACCAAAAACTATCAAAAGAGACAAAGAAGGTCACTATATAAAAGGATCAATTAAGCAAGAGAGTCTAGCAATTTTAAATACATATGCACCCAACACTGGAGCTTGCAGATATACTAAACAAACGTTATCAGAGCTAAAGAGAGAGACAGGTGCCAATACAATAATAACTGGAGACTGGAACACCCAATTTTACATACATATGTGCCCAACACTGGAGCAACCAGATATATAACACAAATATTATCAGAGCTAAAGAGAGAGACAGATCCCAATACAATAATAGCTGAAGACGTGAACACCCCATTTTCAGGACCGGACAGATCTTCTAGACAGAATATCAACACAGCAACGTTGGACTTAATCTGTACATAGACCAAATGAACCTAACAGACACATAGAGAACCTTTTCATCCAACAGCTGCAGAATATACATTATGTTCCTCATCACATGGATCATTCCCAAGGATAGACCACATTTTATGTCACAAAACAAGTCTAAAAACATTCAAAAAAATTGAAATAATATCAAGCATTTTCTCTGACCACAATGTAATAAAACTAATTTGAGAAAATATAGAAATACATGAAAATTTAAAATATGCTCCTGAATGAATGGTGGGTCAGAAATTAAGAAGAAAATTGAAAATTTTTCTTGAAAAATTGATAAGGGAAGCACAACATATCAAAAACTACAGGAGACAGCAAATGCAGTACTAAAAAGTTTATAGCTGTAAGTGCTTCCATTTAAAAAAAGAAGAAGAAAAACTTCAAATTAACAATCTAACAATGCATCTTAAAGAATTAGAAAAGCAAGAGCAAATCAAACACAAAATTAGTAGAAGATAAGAAATAATAAAGATTCAAAGCAGAAATAAATGAAATTGAAATTACAAAAATATGAAAGATCAATGAAACAAAAAGTTAGGTTTCTGAAAAGTTAAACAAAATTGACAAACCTTTAGGCAGACAAATAAATAAAAAGCGAAGATCCAAATAAATAAAATCAGAGATGAAAAACAAGACATTACAACTGATACTGCAGAAATTCAAAAAATCATTAGTGGCTAACATAAGCAACTATATGCCAATAAATTAAGACATCTACAAGAAATGTACAAATACCTAGACATATGCAATCCACCATGATTGACCCTTGAAGAAATCCAAAACCTGAACAGAACAATAACAAGTAAGGAGACTGAAGTCATAATAAAAAGTCTCCCAGGAATAAAAAAGCAACAACAACAACAACAACAAAAAACAAACCAGGACCCAATGGCTTCACTGCTAAATTTCACCAAACATTTAAAGAAAAACTAATACCAATCCTATTCAAAATATTTTTTAAAATAGAGAAGGAGGGAATAGGTCCAAACTCATTCTACAAGGCCAGTATTACCCTGATAACAAAATCAGACAACACATCAAAACCGAAAGCTATAGGCCAATATCTCTGATGAATATTGATTCAAAAATCCTCAACAAAATACTAGAAAACTGAATTCAACAATACAATAAAAAGATTATTCATCATGATCCAGTGAGATTTATCCCTGGAATGCAAGGATGGTTTGGCATATGCAAATCAATCAATGTGATATATCAGATCAACAAAATGAAGGCCAAAACCGTATCATTTCAATTGATGCTGAAAAACCATTTGATAAAATTGAACATCTCTTCATCAAAAAAAACCTTTAAAAACTGGGTATAAAAGAAACAAACTTCAACATAATAAAAGCTATTTATGATAGACCCACAGGTAGTATCATACTGAATAGGGAAATACTGAAAGCCTTTCCTTTAAGATCTGGAACACAGTAAGAATGCCTACTTTCACCGCTGTTATTCAACACAGTACTGGAAGCTCTAGCTAATGCAAACAGACAAGGGAAAGGTATAGAAGGCATCCAAATCAAAAAGAAAGAAGTCAAATCACAATTTTTTGCAGAAAATTTATGATCTTATATTTAGAAAAACTTGAAGATGCCACAAAAAAACTATTAGAATTGATAATTCAGTAAATTGAAGGATATAAAATCAACATAAAAATCAGTAGAATTTCTGTATGCCAAAGTGAATAATTTGAAAAAGAAATAAAGAAGTAACACTAATTACAGTAGCCACAAATAAAATTAAGTATCTGGGAATTAACTTAGCCAAAGAAGTAAAAGATCACAATAATAAAAACTATAGAACACTGATGAAAGATAATTAAAGAGGACACCAAAAAATGAAAAGATATTCCTTGTTCATGGATTGGAATAATTCAAATTGTTAAAATGTTCATCCTACCCTAACCATTCTACAGTTTCAATGCAATCCCTTTCAGAATACCAATGGCATTCTTCACACAAATAAAAAGAAAATCCTAAAATGTATATGGAACCACAAAAGACCCAGAATAGCCAAAACTATCCTAAGCAAAAAGAACAAAACTGGAGGAATTACATTACCTGACTTTGAATTATACTACAGACCTATAGTAACCAAAATAGCATGGTACTGGCATAAAAGTACACACATGGCCCAATGGAACAAAATAGAGAACCCAGAAACAAACCCATAAACCTACAGTGAATCAGTTTCAACAGAGGTGCCAAGAACATATACGGAGGAAAAGACAGTCTGTTCTATAAATGGTAGTGGGAAAATTCTATATCCATATGCAAAAGAATGAAATTAGACCCCTATCTTTTGCTATATACAAAAATAAAATCAAAATGGATTAAATACTTAAACAAAAGACCTCAAATTATGAAACTGTGAAAAAAGGAAAACTTTTGGGAAAGTCTCCAGGACATTGGTCTGAGCAAAAATTTCTTAGGTAATACCCCACAAGCAATCAAAGAAAAAATGAACAAATCAGATCACATCAAGTTAAAAAATTTCTACACAGCCTAGGGAACAATCAACTCAGGGAAGAGACAACCCACAGAGTAAGAGAAAATATTTGCAAACCACCCATCTGACAAGGGATTCATAACCAGAATACGTAAGTAGCTCAACCAACTCTATAGGAAAAAAATCTAATAATCTCATTAAAAAATAGGCAAAAGATCTGAATAGACATTTCTCAAAAGAAGACATACGAATGGCAAACAGGCATATGAAAAGGTGTTCAACATCACTGATAGAGATTTGCAAGTCAAAACTGCAATGAGATATCACATCACCCCAATTCAAATGGCTTATATCTGAATGACGGGCAAAACAAATGCTAGTAAGAATGTGAAGAAAAAAACTCTTGGACCCTCTAAGTAGAAATGTAAATTAGTACAACCACTATAGAGAACGCTTTGGGGATTACTCAAAAAACTAAAGATACAGCTATCATAAGATTCAGTAATCCTACTGCTAGGTATATACACAAAACAAATGAAATCATTATATCAAAGAGGTACCCCATGTTTGTTGCAGCGTTGTTTACAACAGTCAAGATTTGAAAGCCACCTACCTTTCCATTAACAGATGAATAGATACAGAAAATGTGGTACTTATTATAATGGAGTACTATTCAGCCATAAAGAAAAATGAGATTCTGCCATTTACAACAATATGGATGGAACTGAAGGTCATTATGTTAAGTAAAGTAAGCCAGGCACAGAAAGGCAAACATTGCACGTTCTCACTTATTTGCAGGATCTAAAAATCAAAACAATTGAGCTCATAAAACAGAGAGTAGAAAGATGGTTACTGGAGGCTGAGAAGGGTAGTGGGTGCTTGGGGTAATACAGAGATACTCAATGGGAATATAAAAGCAATAGTTAGAAATAACGAAATGAGACATGGTATTTGAAAGCACAGCAGGATGACTCTAGTCAATAATAATTTAATTGTATATTTAAAATGACTAAAATTATATAACTGGACTGTTTGTAACATAAAGGATAAATGTTTGAAGGGATGGATACCATATTTTCTATGATGTGATTATTATACATCGCATGCCTGGTATTGAAACATCTCACATACACCTTAAATATATACACCACTATGTACCCATAAAAATTAAAAATTAAAATTTAAAAACAACAACAAACAAACAAAAAACAAAATTGAGCACATGAAGAATAAATGACCTTTGAGAGACTGGATAATTTGTTTTTTGTGTGATTTGGTTTGTTTTGCCCTGTACTGATTGTTGTAGTTGTTTGTTTTTGTAACATTTTTCATATGTCTTACTATTTCTCCTTTATATCTGCCACTGCTGTAGCTTGTACTTTTATACTTTTGCTTCGATTCCTGAAGTTTTCTTCTTTCATAGTTGTCTCAGACTAGTACCCATTTTATTTACACTCTCCATTAATGCCAAATTGATCTGGCAACAAATGTTAACTATGTACACTTTCATCTTCCAGTGTCTCTATATAGATCATACAATAATTTTAAACTTATTAATTAAGATGTAACTGCCTTCATAAGATATAGCTATGTAGTTTCATCTTTCCCACCACCTTACTAAAGAGTCACCTGAACTCAGAACAGGTGTTTCATTTCTCCCAGACTTTACCTAGACTATTGACCCCACCAACTACTCAATGCCATTTTCTTATCTCGGTTATTTCTTCTTCTTCTTCTTCAAAATTAGCTTTAACTTATGAAACACAGACTAAAATGGACCATATACTATGTTATAGAATAGTTATTAAAATATACTTACTAACCAAAAAATTGAGTTAGAGATTAATGGCTAAGGTAATTATTAAAACATTTCTGAAAAACTTATTGGTTGAGAAAAAAGGAATAAAAATAGAGAAGAGAATACTTAGAATTGCACAATAATGAAAATAATACTTCTAACATTCTACTAGTTTATATTTAGAGTGTGTAAAAAATCTAAACAAACTAGCATTAAACAACAATTCTGAAGTATGTTAACAAATGATAATAAAACAGAAAGAAAATAATATGGAGAATTCAATATCACATCTTTAGTAATGTATAGAACAACCAGACAAAAGATCAACAAAGAACTAGAAAACTTGAACAACACTATAGACCAACTGGACTTAAAAGACATATACAGAACATGTCATTCAATAACAATGAATGTACATTCTCTTCAAGTGAACATGAAACTATCTCCAGGATAGACCACATTTTAGGTCACAAAACAAGTCTTAACAAATTCACAAAGCTTGAAATCATGCAAAGCATATTTTCCAATTACAATGGAATGAAGTTTAAAATCAACAGCAGAGGAAAACTGAAAATTCACAAATAAGTAGAAATTAACACATTTTTCACTTAACAATGGGTCAAAGAGGAGATCACAGGAGAAATTAAAAAAAAAAAAAACCTTCAGACAAATGAAGATAAAAACAGAACATATCAAACTTATAATATAGTGAAAGTAGTACTAACAAGAAAGTTTATAGCTGTAAACATATATATTTACAAAAAGAAAGATCTCAAGTCAACAACCTAACTTTATACCTCAAAGAACTAATAAAAACAAGAAAAACCTAAACCCAAAGCTAGGAAAAGGTAGGAGTAATAAAATTTAGAGCACACATAAATAAAATAGAGAATACAAAAATATCACCAAAACTGAGAGTTGGTTTTTTGAAAAGATTGACAAAATTGAAAAACCCTTAGCTAGATTAAATATGAAAAAGAGAAATAAAACTCAAATAACTAGATCAGATGAAAGAAGGGACAATACAACTGATGCCACAGAAATGAAAAAAGTATAAGAGAATACTATGAACAACTGCAGGCCAAGATATTGAAAAATTTACAAGTAATTGACACATTCTTGGAAAGACACAATCTATCAAGACTGGATCACGAAAAAATAGAAAATCTAAATAGACCAATAACTAGCAAAAACAAGTTAAATCAATAATCAAAAAACCCTCAACAAAATTAAAGCATAAGTTCCAATGATTCAACTAGAGAATCCGTTCAACCATTTCAAAAAGAATTAGTACCAGTCTTCATGAAACACTTGCAAAAATTGAAGAGGAAAAACTACTTCCAAGTTCATTCTATGGAAACCAGAATTACCCCAACACCAAAAAAAGCCCATCAGAACGCTATACAAAGAAAGAGAAAGATCATTATCCCTGATGAATACTGATGCAAAAATCCTCAACAAAATACTGGCAAACTGAAAGCAATGGCACACTAAAAGAATTATACACCATCACGGCCGGGCGCGGTGGCTCAAGCCTGTAATCCCAGCACTTTGGGAGGCCGAGGCGGGTGGATCACGAGGTCAGGAGATCGAGACCATCCTGGCTAACATGGTGAAACCCTGTCTCTACTAAAAATACAAAAAACTAGCCGGGCGTGGTGGCGGGCGCCTGTAGTCCCAGCTACGCGGGGGCTGAGGCAGGAGAATGGCGTGAACCCGGGAGGCGGAGCTTGCAGTGAGCTGAGATCGCGCCACTGCACTCCAAGCCTGGGTGACACAGCAAGACTCCGTCTCAAAAAGAAAAAAAAAAAAAAAAAAAAAAGAATTATACACCATCACTAGCTGGTATTCATGTTTGGGATACAAGAGTAGTTCAACATATGAAAACCAATCAATGCAATATACCACATTAACAGAATAAAGAACAAAAAACTACATGATCCTCTTCACTGATGCAGAAAAAGCATTTGACAAAATTCCAACGGCCTTTTATGATAAAAACTAGAAACAGAAGAAAATTACTTCAACATAAAAAAGGCAGTATATGAAAAGTTCACAGCAAATATTGTAGTCAATGATGAAAGACTGAAAGACTTTCCTCTAAGATCAAGAGGAAGGCAAGTATGCCCAATTTCCCACTTCTATTCAACATAATACTGGATGTACCAGCCAGTGCAATTAGGCAAGAATAATAAATAAAAGTCATCAAAATTGAAAATGAAGAAATAGAATTATCTCTGTTTACAGAAGATCTCATGCAATATGTAGAAAACTCTAAAAATTACACACACACACACACACACACACACTCACTGTTAGAACTAATAAACAAATTCAAATTTGCAGGATATAAAATCAGTATTAAAAATCAGTTGTGTTTTTATATACTAACAATAATGAAAAGGAAATTAAGATAATTTCATTTACAATAGCAGTAAAATGAACAAAATACTTAGATATAAACCTAACCAAGAAGTGAAAAACATTTACAATTAAAACCACAAAACACTGCTGAAAGAAATTAAAGGCACAGAAAAATGTTACGACATCCCATGTTCATGGATTGGAAGTCTTAATATTGTTAAGATGTCCATATTACCCAAAGTGGCTACAGATTTTACATAATTCCTACCAAAATGCCAATGGCTTTTTTTTTGCAGAAATAAATAGAAAAAAATCATCCTATAACTCATATAGAATCTTCTTTTTTTGCAGAAACAAAGAGAAGAAAAAATCATTCTATAACTCATATAGAATCTCCAGGGACTCCAAATAGCCAAAGCAATTTTGAAACAGTAGAATGAAATTAGAAAACTCACACTTCAAGATTTCAAAGCATATTACAAGCTACAGTAATCAAAATAGTATATGTCGTCAACCCCAGCTGTTTGCTCTCTCTGCCCCTAGGTAGACGCATGTGGTGAGAGCACTATAGGATCCTACTACAGAACCAAACAGGCTGGTGCCACCACTGGGTCCTAGGCTCCAGCCATAGCTCCATCTGCAGTGTGCTGTGACCCTTCCAAGCACAGTTTCCTTTTCTGCTCAGTAGCTTCTCCAAATATTATGAATAATTTTTTTCAAGACCCCCAGCACTCACCCTTTCCTCTTCTCACCACTCCTAGCCTTTTACTTTTACAATCTCACCTTTTACTCTGAGTAGATAATGTAATATTAAATATTAGTTGTCATATTTATTATCTAATCTTCTATCACACTGTGCCCAACAGCTTTTCACATATCATTCAATCTTTCCTCAACTAAAAATAAAAGATGCATACAAGTACAGTTTAAAACTAATGATTCATTTAATTAAAGCAGATGCATTTATCTCTCTATGCAGCTTTCTTTATTTTCAAATTATTAACAAAATATCATTTCTAAGATTGTAATAAGTTCGCTGTCACACATGAAACACACTATGTTCAGTGTTAAAATACATCATATGCCAGAAACTAAAATTGCAACTTTTGTTTAAAATTTAAAACACTATGTTAATCAAGAAATCCATCTGTTACCCAGTAATTTTTAACATAGTAATTAGATTAAATGGGATCTCATTTTATAGTAAGAATGTAAATGTTGACATTAAAAGGAAAGCAAGATAGTTATCATCATGGTAAGAAATCATAAGGAGTACAATAAATTATGTAATACATAGTTTTTTCAGTAACAAAAACAAAGTAAACTGCTCAATCTCTGTAGATTCAGATTTTGTTTTTAAAAATAAACAATTATTGAATAGAGTAGCATATTCCTAGCTCTTACATACCACATATGTCAAAAATGTTTCAAGAAATTGTTGTGCTCTGATAAGCCAGGTCTATCTATCTATCCATCTACAGAAATATGAGGTTTCTAAAATTACTAAAATCATACTTTGCATTTGTAATGTAGTAAAGTACACAGGAAGCAAGGCTATCATAATTTTAAAATTCTGTTCCAAGTCCTGGGAAACAAGTGCAAAGTTATAATGTGCAGGAGAGATCCTTAAAATAATCAAGAGAAAAAGAAGAAACATATAAATGTGACTATTATCCTGGAAAATTCAGTGCAATAAACATTTATTGAATTCTTACTATTTACAAGGCACAACAGGTTCCTACAATACAGGGAATATAATGTTTCTTTTTTAAGTCTTTTTACAATTGTTCTATAAAGAAAGAAATGGGGGAAAGGTATTCAGCCTCTTGATTGAGTTTTAGAAGTTTGTTCAGGTTCTTTGATCCAGCATGCTGTGGACTCCCTGTGTCATAGTATATAGGAGACTTAATAAAAACCTAACAGGAACAACTACTGGAGGTTCTTTGTTTTGTTGTTGTTTAATCAGACCTGCTTAAGAAATTGATAATTTAAAACAAACAAAAATACTATGAAAGTAAGGGGAGAAAGAACCATCACTCTAATACCGGAGAAACTAACAATTCACTGTTAACTACAAATTGTACATTTATTTTAAAAATTGAAATACATTCCTGCTAATGATTAGAAATATATACTGGAACGTAACTGTATTTGTGAATGTCCACTTACTAAACTGCTGTCCATGTTTAGAATCTTTCATCAGAGTTACCTCAAACTGTGAAAGAATTGAGAGCCAGTTGATCTATCTCCACAATTACTGGGAGGGTCCAATCACTATTGTTGTTATCAAAGAAAATAGTAAAATGTCAAGATTATTGGAATTTTTTACTTACTGGTATTTATTCTCAGGGCAGCCTGATGCACTGAGTCTACCTGGACCTAAAATGATGCCACCGCCCAATCAAGGCTAAATACTCCAAAACTTTTTAAATACATGAATGAATGAATACAAACACTAACAGTATGTCTAATCTCTCCCCTTCCCTTTCTCCAAGGAATATGTAAGCCATTCAAACAGGAACTTTTGAAAGAATAGAAAGCCCTAGAAAGCTCTGTAGAGTTGGAGACTGGGCAAATCATTCTGAATTATCAAACAGAAAAAATGACCAGGTAGGATGACAACATTGTGCAGTTTTCTTGTTACCACATTGTCAGTTCAAAACAATGATTTTCCAGATAAGGGGAAAAAAACAGAAGTACTTATTTATTTCCAAAACTAAAAATGAATTTATTTTTTAATCCTTCCAATTGCCTTCCTATATTTAGACTGTGTTGGCTCTGTGCTGGAAAACTGTTGAGCCCTATTTATCTGAGAAAAAGGTGGGCCACTGGACTGTGCTTGAGGAAGAGTTACATTGGGAACAGATACCAGGAAGGAACCTCATCCTTGAAATGACCTAACTCTGAATGGGTGTTCCCTGGGAGCTCTTCTTGCACCTAGAGATACTCTTGACTTTTCAGTACATGATTTTGTATGGCTAAAGTGATACCTAATTTTTTAATTTCATTTAAAGTTTCATTTAAAGTTACACATTAATTTACTCTCTTTTTGTGTGTGTGTGAGAGACGGAGGTTTTGTTTTTTTTGTTTTTTTGTTTTTTGTTTTTTTGTGAGACACGGAGTCTCGCTGTCAGCCAGGCTGGAGTGCAGTGGCGCGATCTTGGCGCGATCTTGGCTCACTGCAAGCTCCGCCTCCGGGGTTCACGCCATTCTCCTGCCTCAGTCTCCTGAGTAGCTGGGACTGCAGGCACCCGCCACCACGCCCGGCTAATTTTTTGTATTTTTTGTATTTTTAGTAGAGACAGGGTTTCACTGTGTTAGCCAGGATGGTCTCGATCTCCTGACCTTGTGATCCGCCCACCTTAGCCTCCCAAAGTGCTGGGATTAGGGGTGTAAGCCACTGCACCTGGCCAATTTATTCATTTTTTTTTTGTTTTGAAGGCAATATAATGCTGTAGTTAAGCATGCGGGCATGGAAGCCAAACATCCTGTATTTGAACTTAGTTTTTTGAGAATCTTGTCTCAGTTTCTCCCTCTGATGAAATGGGTATAATAACAGTACCTGCCTAGCTCGTAATAGTACTATGAAGGTTAGAGGAGTTAATATATGTAAAGCCAGTAGAATAGTAACTGACTTTTTTTTTTTTAATTATACTTTAAGTTCTGGGATACATGTGTAGAAAGTGCAGGATTGTTACATAGGTATACATGTGCCACGGAGGTTTGCTGCACTCATCAACCCATCATCTAGGTTTTAGCCCTGCATGCATTAGTCCTAATGCTCTCCCTCCCCTTTTCTCCCACCCCCGACAGACCCTGGTGTGTGATGTTCCCCCTGCTCACCGTGCCCACGTGTTCTCATTGTTCAGCTCCCTCTTATGAATAAGAACATGCAGTGTTCGGTTTTCTGTTCCTGTGTTACTTTGCTGAGAATGGTTTCCAGCTTCATCCATGTCCCTGCAAAGGACACGAACTCATCCTTTTTTATGTCTGCATAGTATTCCATAGTGTATATGTGCCACATCTTCTTTATCAGGTCTCTCATTGATGGGCATTTCGGTTGGTTCCAACTTTGCTATTGTGAACAGTGCTGCAATAAACATATGTGTGCATGTGTCTTTACAGTAGAATGATTTATAATCCTTTGGGTAGATACCCAGTAATGAGATTGCTGGGTCAAATGGTATTTCTGGTTCTAGATCCTTTAGGAATCGCCACACTGTCTTCCACAATGGTTCAACTAATTTACACTCCCAACAGTGTAAAAGTGTTCCTATTTCTCCACATGCTCTCCAGCATCTGTTGTTTCCCGACTTTTTAATTATCGCCATTCTAACTGGTATGAGATGGTATCTCACTGTGGTTTTGATTTGCATTTCTCTGATGACCAGTGATGATGAGCTTTTTTACATATGTTTGTTGGACGCATAAGTGTCTTCTTTTGAGAAGTGTCTGTTCACATCCTTTGCCCTGTTTGCTTTTTTCTTGTAAATTTAAGTTCCTTAAAGATTCTGGATTTTAGACGTTTGTCAGATTGAGACATTTCAAAACTTTTCTCCTGTTCTGTGGGTTGCCTGTACACCCTAATGATAGTTTCTTTTGCTGTGCAGAAGCTCTTTAATTTAATTAGATACCATTTGTCAGTTTTGACTTTTGTTGCAATTGCTTTTGGTGTTTTAATCATGAAGTCTTTGCCCATGCCTATGTCCTGAATGGTATTGCCTAGGTTTTATTCTAGGGTTTTTATGGTTTTAGGTTTTACCTTTAAGTCTTTAATCCATCTTGAGTTAATTTTTGTATAAGGTGTAAGGAAGGGATCCAGTTTCAGTTTTCTGCATATGGCTAGCCATAACTGACTTATTATTAAATGCAATCAAGTTGGCCACTGGTATTACTTAAAATAACAATTCACAGTTAAATTTGCTTTGATAACTAAGATCCAACTGAGACTAAATATAAGAGCAGAGATAATTCCCAAACGTTCCTTCCAAACACTCATTTTATCAGTGCATTATAACTCAGACCAAGATAAGAATGATGCTTATGTTCCAAGGTTGGTCCATAAAGGTCTTTCCTCACCTATTAATTTGTTTAACTACAGCACTAATATTCTTAGCCTGCATTTTGAATCCTAGAATCATCAAATTACGCCATACACAAGAGGAAAAAAAGAAGAAAGGAGCAATAAATTTCACTGTAGAGGAAATTGTAGTTTCTCTGAAAGATTTTATCACAATATAACTTCTAAACACTTCCTATGCAAAAAGCAACCATTTGAAAACTAAACTGAATAGGTAGGGCGCAGTGGCTCACTCCTGTAATCCCAGCACTTTGGGAGGCCAAGGTGGGTGAATCGCAAGGTCGGGAGTTCGAGACCAGCCTGGCCAACATGGTGAAACCCCATCTCTACAAAAAATACAAAAATTAGCCAGGTGTGGTGCTGTGCACCTATAATTCCTGCTACTCAGGAGGCTGAGGCAGAAGTTGCAGTGAGCCAAGATTGTGCCACGGCACTCCAGCCTGGGCAACAGAGTGAGACTTCATCTCAAAAAAAAAAAAAAACAAAAAAAACAAAGCAAGAAAGAAACTCATCTGAATAAAGTAGTTTTATTTAGAAAACTAAGAACATTCTCAGTTTCACGCAAATAAAACTAATAAAACTTGTTTATTAAAACTAATAAAACTAATAAAGTTTCATTAGTTTCATAGGCTGGTGAAGTATCAAATAAAACTAACCTGTTTATTAGTTGTATTTGAGTGAAACTGAGAATGTTCACTGAATCTATAAAGGTATTACTTTAGAATTCACCCTCCAAAATAACATAGATCATGTTTTATCATTTGTTTCCTTCAGTTATAATGTTTCCAACAGGTTTTCAATCCAACCAATGAGGTTAGGCAAATATAAATAAAAATATCTTGCAAATGTTGAAACTCTGGGTGAATACTGGCACCTAAAACACATGGACAGAATGGCCCATCTACTACTACTACTGGTGAGCTGTAGCTCACCAATCTGTGTGGCAACCTCAGAAGTGGATGATCTTCCTTTTGTCAGCATACATCCTCCTTACATCCACTGTCTCATGCAAGAAACCTGAAGGTCCTTGAAATCTTCTTCAACCTAGACCATTGATCTTTCACCAATCCTTCTGAAATCAACCTTCAGAACACATTTTTCATCTGTCCGTTTTTCTTCATCTTCCTAATCCAAACAACTATCTGTTAACCACATACAACCATTCTCTACACAGAAGTCAATGATCCTCTTTGAAAAAAAATCGCAAATTTTCCCGTTGCATTTATGATAAAGTTTAAAATACTAAAAATGACCTACATATTGTAGGTTAAGCTAATATTCTAATTTTCATAGGGCCTGTATCAATATGTAATTATACTTCAGTTGTGTGATTATTCATTTAATGAATAAATGGTAAAAACCATAAAGACAGGAACGACTTTGCATTTTCATCATTATATACTCAGCAGCTCACAGTTTCTGATCCATAATCAATTCCTAGTAAAGATTTGTTGAATATATTATTTTTAAAAAATATAATCCCTAAAACCTCTATTATACTCAGACTCTATCTACCAGAATCTGTCAGTAAATTATTTGCTCTATAAAGTTACCATTAGTGAAATAATTTTTCCTTTTGTTTTTCTTTCCTAAACTGGGATGCCCAAAGGACTTAGTTGCACACAAGTCTCATAGGAACAAGACACATGTCACACCAAGTCATAACAACCAACCAATCATTCTGAGACTTGTCTCTGACAATGACATTAAAGGCTATTTTGTAAAAAACTCATTCATTTTACCTATATCTCTCATGACTGGTCATATCCTTTACAATCCTTTCCATCCAGACGATTTCTTCATCTATATGACTTTAGTTGTCACTACTGGAATTTCTGAGTAGAGCAGAGAATCATGGGAATCTGCAGATATACACAATCGGCCTATTTAGAGTAAGCAATTTACCTCCCTGGAGATCATTCCAGAGAATGAGCTCACATTCAAAAATGAATGTAAGAAAGTGGTTCAACTCAACATTTATTAAACTTTGATTATATGTAAACCTCAGAAGCTTGTGTATAATAACATGAGTGAATGTACTAAAATTCCTTCTATCTTTGGCCTTTAAAAAGAATATACCTTTTTTCGAGAGGCTTTCCCAGAAGTAGATTAAAGCTGTTCTCTAGGCTGGTGAAGTATCTAATATCTATCTGAAAGGCAATCAGTGGTTTTATTTTTAATGTGTTGAATCATGTGAAATTACAAACATGTATACACATCCATGTAGTCTTTTCAAATAAAAGAATATAATTCTTAATTGGCACTGAACTCTGGGTTATTTTTTGCAATTACATATTAACATGGGAAATTCCGGATACTTCCAAAACTATCTTATAAAACCCAAACTAATGAAAAGCAGAAATTTAACTCAGTTCCCCTATTTGATTGTTCAGCTACATACTGAAAACAGACAAATAGTTTTTAACATTTATATTTGGATAATACTTAACACTTCACATACGTGTAATCAAGTTTGGTTTAACACGGTCCTTTCCTTAAACTTGCGGAATTACTAGCTAAACACGTCTCTAAGAAAAATAAAGAAAGATGAAGGAAGGAAGGAAGGAAGGAAAGATACTGGCTATTTTTAATAAAAACAGTATTAATAATAGTCACCATTTGAGTGTTTATTAAATTCTCATGTGCTCCATCACAAATCAATTGTATAAAATATTGATATTATTTGCAATAATACTCTTAAATGAGTATTATTCAGATATTTCAGATGAGGAAGCTGGGTCTCAGGAATTTAATGCACTTTACTCAAATTGCATACCTAATCAACTGTTAGCACCCAGGTCTGACTGCTCCTAAAGTTCATGCACTATCAACTTCATTACTGTGGCTGTTTATTTATCTCTACAGCAAATTCTTATTACAAATGTGACCCACAGACATAAAAAAAATAGTATAGATGTTAAAATGGCCTAATATTGCAATAGCAAGTTAGTAGTAGAGATGGGACTAAAAACACCATCTTCTGAGTCCAGCCCACTATTCTTTCCACTAAAGTAAATTCAAGAGTATAACAATATCAATCTAATTAATAAAGATTACTTTGAGCCTCAAAATTTCCCCCAAAGTTGATTACATTTTTACAGGCAAAAAGCTGCATGCTAAAAACAAGGCCTGTTTTATGGCGAGTTTGTATGTTTCCCACTTTTATGACTACCCATTCTCCTATCCCTCTTCCTCCTCTTCCTTCTCACAGACATTTGATCTCTAAATGCAGTTACAGTCAAAACCTAGCTATCAGGATAAGTCCACATTTGAGTCAAATCTTTAAGCCAACCCTGAAGTCTCTGCAAGTCCCCTTAAACACTATTCTTCTATTTTAGTCTTCTTCCTTATTCTGAAGCTTCCTTTCTGCTCTGTTCCTCTCCCTGCTTTCATCTTGTACTTCAGCACCTATCTGTCTCTGTCCTTGAACTTCAAGTCACAGCTGAGATCCCCACATCCATCAGACAATTACAAGCTGGTCTTTCAATTATCACTTGCCTCCGAGTCCCTGTCCCTGTCGTCTTCACCTGTTAGGACACTCACGCATCCATCTAGGAACCTTCCCTTAATCCTCCACCGACTACCAACTACCTAGATCACAAAGTGCTTTTGCCAGCCTACAAAAAACATAGCCTTTGCCCTCCTAAACGTCCTTTAGTCAAAACAGCTGCTGGTACCATTACCGCTGGGGTATTACTTCTTCCCATTGTATCCTGCTTCTCCCTGGAGTAAGAATCTAGTTTCTAATTATTACCAGTCCCTGCCTTTTTCCCTGATCCTTTTATATGGAACCAGTCATGCCTGGCTGAGAGTAACAGGAACAAATAGGCTTATTACTTGAGGAACATAATAAATATTTTCCTCCTGGAGGAGAGAATGGCAATCTTTCTTAAACCGGTGCTGATTCTTGCATTTTGGAAGGCTTTGCTGAATACATCACTGAGATCCCTAAAGACAGAAGACATACGACTATTTGACAGTATTACACAGAAAACTGGATACAATCTCACAGCATGAGAAAACACACTGCTGAGTGGATATAATGCTAAATAATGATGGGATGCTCCAAACAGAGGAGCCGATGAGTCATAGGAAGCCCAGTAAATGTTTCAGTCAAATTAAGTAGCACAAGACTCATTTTAGGACGGTTCCAGGAAAAGACCAAAAGTGTAGGATGGAATTCAGATGAGAAATGTGTTTGCCCAAAGCTTAAATCCAACAGAACAGACTACTGAAATTGTAAAAAATCTTGAGCTTCTATTAAAAAGTAAACTAAAATTTATTGAACATCAATTTCAAATTATTTCATCATTATGCATATAAAATATTAAAAATAAAAATTTTTTCTCACAATAAAATGAGAAAATCTAATTTTATAAATGACAACCATAACCAAAACACAGAAAGTAAAAAAGCCCGAGGTTAAATTCAAATTCTCATTATTGAATGAGGCAAAAGGCCACATACAAGAAACCATTTTACCTTCGTAATAATCCTAACTTCGTTGTCAAAAGTTTGATTGATATTAAATAATTTCAAATTTTAAGTTGTCTCCTTTAAATCTCCCAATTTTACAGTTATCATAAATGTAAAAAGACTACCTCTGAGGAGATATTACAACACAATCGCAATTAAAAGCTAGGAGAAATTATTCTGAGTATCTTATCAGAAAATAAGTTAGGCCATTTAAAGGAAAGAAAGAAAAACAAACAAACAAGGAAGTATTCTGAATAACTTAGAATATAAATGGGAAACTAATTGGGAAATAAATCTCTAATCTAAAATTAATAAATAAGAGGTACTTGGATAATGCTACTTAAGGCAAATAACATTTGGGACACAAGAAGACTTTTAATTAATGATAAATCAATTGTGTGTTACTTGTGAGTGGACTGTCTGTCACAGGATATCTGCCTCTGGAGGTGTCCTATGCTGCAATTCAGAAGCCAGTGGCCATCCAGATAGGGAAAAATGACCTAACCTATCCCGAACATGATTGCAAAAAGTAATGGCTGCAGCACCAGGAGTGTGCACATTCTATTTCTATCCCCAGTCATGAGGAACAGAACATGAAAAACAGTAGAATGTTTAGTGGCTATCCTACAATGTTATCTTTAACCAGACAGTTAAAGATATCTGGCCAGGGCAGGTTCACACAACAAGACAGCAGGAGGCAGTGGAACCTATGAAGAAGAGACGGAAGAGCTACACCTTAAATACCTATTATTTCCCCAGTGTGAATTTCTCCACTATTTCAGTCATGCATCCATAAATTTTACTACTTTTATATATTCGTGTGAAAACATGGAGGCTTCAAAGTTGTGTCTGTCACCAAGCTTCCTGTCACGAGAAGAAAACACTTCCTGACCTTGCGTCATCTCTAATATCTTCCCTGGTTTCATCCTTTATTCCAAAGCCATTCCCTCTTCCACTGAAATAGCTCAGATCTTCCCATGTTCCCATCTCTTCTCACTATTTGCTTATTAGATTGATTCAGGAAAAAAGTAAAGTACACGGAAGTGCAGGAGTTAGCAAAGATGAATGTGAAATTTAGGAGTCCATGGAGTGCACCAGCTGCTCTGAAAGGCTACTTTGGCATTATTGGCAGATAAAGCTTCCATACTATCAGCATTTTGTTCTTCCTCAACCCAATTGTGCTTTTTCAAACAAAAAGTATGAATGGCTTTGTTTTTCATTTGAGATTGAGGTAAGGGAGTAAAATGCTGTTTGCATGGAAGCTGCATCTTCTCTCAAAGTACCTGAACTTGATACTTAGCCAATAGACCTTGTTCTTCAATCCACATGTTCTTCCTCCAGACACATGCCTCTCTTACAGCTAGAGTTTTTCATTAAAGCCAGGCTTTTCTCATGCAAGAGGAAGGGTGACTACAAAATGTTTTTTCCAGTCCATTGTTCACCTGCATTTGAACATCTGATCCAGTGATAGCACGTGTCACTAGGTGCCTTAATTAATAAAGCCAAAGTATCTTTCCATTAGCAAACTAATCGTATTCACTTTTACTCTCCCATTTTTAATTAATCTCTCCTATTTCATTTCACCCTCTCATCTCTTCCCTCTATTGGATTATCTGAGGTATCTAATCCAATTCACTCATGTTTAATGAATGTAATTGCAACCATTCTGCAATTCCTAAGGTTTTGTTTCTTTGCTTTTTTCTTTTGTAGCCCATCTCTTGGCGACACTCAAGCTTTACATTTTATTACCCACTTACTACTAAAACTTGCCTAGCTAAGTTTTCTTTAAAAAATTTAAAAATCTTCCCCTGCTCAAACACTAATCTTACTTTTAAACTATTTTCTTAATGTTTATTTGCTTGAGAAGATTCTCCAAGGAGATGAAGGGCTGAATAATAGTTTAGTTATATAAGCTTAGAAAATCAAATTAATTGTTCCTTTTTCAATAAGAAAGATAGAACCTGAGGACCTTCAATAAAGTTGTCTAAATTTCAGAATATCCTATAGATGAAGTACAGCATGTGGTTACTGTAGATCCATGTTGGATGAACAAGTTTTGAAGTCTTTCCCTCCTTACATTATATGAAATATGTATATGTTATACTCCTCCCTCAGCAAGAGCTAAGAAAAATCTGAAGGGAATCTCATGCTTTCTGATTACATAAAATGATCATGACTCAACCCCCAGCAAATTCTCCCAACATCTGCATAGTCTACCAGTCTACCCTAGGTATCTTCACCTTTTAGCAAGAATTTATTTTTGCTGGTCATACCTAGTAGGAATTATTGAATCAGCTGAACAAGGACCATATCTTATGCTATGTTCTATTCACCACATACCCCAATCAATACATTGTAATAATATCAAATCTTTAATAGGTTCCAAGATTAATATAAATATGATTTTCTACTGGGAAATTTTTTATAACTTAATAATTTAATAGTTTTCTGAAATCAGAATTAGGATTTCCTCATGCTAAAAAAAGATAAAAATTTCTAATAAAATGACTAATTTAAAAATATGTATACCACATAGGCCGAGCACGGTGGCTCACGCCTGTAATCTCAGCAATTTGGAAGGCTGAGGTGGGCAGATCACGAGGTCAGGAGTTCAAGACCAGCCTGACCAATGTGCTGAAACCTGTCTCTACTAAAAATACAAAAAAAAAAAAAATTGGCAGGGCACCACGTGTGCACCTGTAATCCCAGCTACTCAGGATGCTGAGGCAGAAGAATCACTTGAACCCGGGAGGCAGAGGTTGCAGTGAGCATAGATTGCACCACTGCACTCCAGCCTGGGCGACAGAGGCAGACTCCGTCTCAAAAAAAAAAAAGGATACCACATAGCCAACATGCATAGGAAAAAAATGCTCCACATCACTAGTCATTAGAGAAATACAAATATAAACCACAATGAGATACCATTTCAGAACAGTCAGAGTGGCTATTATTAAAAAGTCTAAAAATAACAGATGCTGGTGAGGTTGCAGAGAAAAAGGAACACTTATATGCTGCTGGTGGAAATGTAAATTAGTTCAGCCATTGTGTAAAGCAATTCAGTGATTTCTCAAACAACTTAAAACAGAATTACCATTTGACCCAGCAATCCCATTATTGGGTACATAGCCAAAGGAATATAAATCGTTCTACCGTAAAGACATTCATGTTTACTTTCATTGCAGCACTATTCACAATAGCAAAGACATGGAATCAACCTAAATGCTCACCAATGGTGGACTGGACAAATAAAATGTGGTAAATATACAACATGGAATATTAGACAGACATAAAAACGTCTGAGATCTTATCCTTTGTAGCAACAGTAATAGAACTAGAGGTCATTATCCTAAGCAAATTGACACAGGAACAAAAAACCAAATACCACATGTTCTCACTTATAAGTGTGAGATAAACACTGAGTAGTCATGGACACAAAAAAGGAAACAGCAGACACTCGAGCCTACTTGAGGGTGGAAGAAGGGAGGAAAGTGAGGACTGAAAAACTACCTATGGGGTAATATGCTTATTACCTGAGTGATGAAATAATCTGTATGCCAAAGCCCTGTGATGTGCAGTGTATCTACATAACAAACATGCACAAGTACCTCTGAACCTAAAATAAAAGAATAAAAAGTGTACTCATTCATAAAAATCTCTATTCTGTCGCTTGGAAATGAAAATTCTGTATTTTAATTGCTTTTGTTTTCTCTTGAATAATGTTAAGCATCTTTAAGGTGGTATTGCATATATTATTGATTCTTTTTACAGCAAAAAACAAAAGGTAGATTTAGTGATCTTAGGAATGCTTGTGAGCATAAGTCATTGGACTAGGAAATGCAATTAGAATTATATGCACTCAATAAAATATTTGCATTTGCCTTACAGATTGCTTACTACTTACTAAAGTGAGCATAAATATATTTTTGTAATAAGCTTCCAAGTCCTATAATTACGTGAAAATAAATTACACACAAAAAGAACTTAAAATGGAAATTGATATATGAAAGTTTTCAAACTGACATTTGGTAATAATTTTCTAAGAAAATCAAATTAAATTTCAAAGAATTTATAGAATTCTTATTAGCCTAATAATTTCTTTCATAGCAATGAACACACTAAATAAAAAGTTTAATTTTGTATAAGAAATGTAAGAATAATGCTTCACCATTTCAAGTATTTGTTTTATGTCAGAAATAAACAGATTTATGGAGTATTGACATATTTATTTTTTAAGTTTGAGATTCTTAAAAGATTGATGAAGATAAAGACTTCAAAATTCCCTAAAGTTTTTGACATTGTGGTTAGCTCTGCAAATGTACTATTCCTTCTAGATCTTCTGAATTTTATGAAGAGTTAAGTCAATCCAAATAATCAGGATTAGGGAGGGGAAAGAAGGAGGAAAGGAGAATAAAGCCATGAAAAATTTCTAAAATTTGCTCCCTGCCTTATTTGGAACTGGAGAAAATAGAATAAACTCATGCAATTGACCTGAAAACTAAACATGATCCTAGTAATTGAAGGTGAAGACGGAGTATACCATTCTTAGTGATTACCTTCTCTCAGTATAAACCTACTTACAGCTTTCTCTACAAGCCACTTCCATAGTAAAAATTATTATTAAAATTTCAGTAACCAAAAGTGCATTTATGAAATACATGCATTAACAACAGTTTATTACATGTAGTTACTAACCCAAAAGAGTAAAATCTCTTTTTCAAGAAGTACTAAATCTAACAATTAACAGTAAAACCAAAAGAAAAAATAACACACTTCCTTATTTAAATTTGCTCATTTCATCTTGTGAAAATTTTTTAGCATAGCATATGACAGGTGACATAGAAATTATTCTTTAAAAATATGTCAAAACTATTTGTTAAAAGAAAAAACTCAAACAAGATTTTAAAACCCACTTTTGCTCCACAACCATGCATTCACCAATTCCAAACTGACAAAATAGAAACTGTTAAGAGTTGGCATTTCATTGTCTGAATTTAAAAATACTTACACTATTGGTTTTTCCAGGCGACTTCCCTGTGACCCAACGATCTCTCCCAGTGTACAAAACACTTGTCCCAGAAAGTCCTGAAATAGATAAAAAGATTAAAACTCATAAGTTTCCAAACTATCTTTACAGTATATGTTTTGTACATCACACATCTGCATTGTTTTCATTGCTGAAATATTGACATTTCTAACTTCCAATAACAGGTAAAATAAGCTCAATATGCATTAATTTTACCATGTGACTTTCACATGTTTGCACAGCATTTTATGCTTTTAATCACAGAGCAGTTTTTCTGAGTTCACAGGCATTGCGTTTGTTTTCTTTTTATGTTTTAAGCTAACATAAAAAATAGACAAAAGTTGGAGGTTTTGAATGCACAATTGGCTTAACTTCGGATGCCTCTGAAATTGCTGGAATTGTTGGCTGAGGAGACAAAATGAGAAAGCACACAGCAGAGGGGGCTAATCTCAGTAACACTTAGAGAAAGGTCTTGTGATGCAGTAGCCTCAACTAGGGTCCACATCCAACCTGCCAGGCGTCTATTCTAGTACTATCGCTTACTAGCTGTGATCGTAGGCAATTAATTAAGCTCTGCAGTTTGTTCTTCTCTATAATGTATTAGTACCTCCTCACAAAATCGTTCTGATGGTTCAATTAGTTATTGGATGAGTCAATACTAGCATATTGTAAGTGCCTAAAAATGGGTTAAGTAAAATACACTATAAAGTTCATTGACATACAACTGTATGATTCTTATTTTCAAGACTCAGAATAACCCTGAAAATGAGAGGTCTGATACTAACATTGCATTTCACAGATAAAGAAACTAAGTGCTTAGTTCACACTGCATGCCCATATCAAAACATCTTGTGTACCTCATAAATATATATGCCTACTAGGTACTCACAAAAATTTTTAAATTAATTTAATTTAATTTTTAAAAAAGAAACTAAAAATCTAGAAGGTTGATTTTCTATAAATGGCAGAGCCAGGACGCACTCTGATGTTCTGATTCCAGATTGATATGCCACATAAGAATTTAAATACCATAAGTACAATGCAAACTCATATATCTATAAAATAAGGGCACCAACACCATCTGGGTATGTAGGTCAAGAAAATGTGAAGTTGTTCCACGGAAAGACACGTGCCTTCTAGCCTGTATATGATTCAAAGAATTGCCCTGTTCTAAAACAAGGTAGGAGATTCTCTAAATTGTTTGTGTAGTGAACAGGACCAAGAAAATCCCTAAGAAGGATGGACAGAGAGAGGATTAATGGCAAACAAAATGTGTTCAGTATACTAAATAAACAAATCTATTTAGTTTAGTAGTTTTACAGAGAAATGACTGTTCTCAGATGAAAGAAAAAAAGCCAACTCATGGTGAGGAACTAGTATTGGCCCCATTTCTCAGATAAGGGAACTGAGGCACAGAGAAAGTAAATTGCTCAGAGCTACAATTCGGACCCAAGTCTAAACCCAAGGCTTACTACTCACCTAATCACTATGCCAAGCCATGCTGCCTCTCCGCCTCTAGTCTTACGAAAGGAATGAGATCTAGTCCCAGAAAAGCTTACCAAGCCACAAAAGTAAAAACTACGTTCTTCAGTGTTGGGGGTGGGGAAAGTGGGGGTGAGAAGTGCTCTAATTAAAAAGAGGAGGAAAAGACCTCTGTAGACTAGGATAGTCAAGGGAACATTTTTCCAAAGGAATTACTTTCTTGAGAGCCAGTAAGGAATCAGATCAGATCTTGCTTGGAAAGAAGATAATTGGACATTCTAGATTTAGAGAACAGATCAGAGTTACAGGCTAGAGAATAATGAGAAAAGAGAAGGACTCAAGTGAAAGGTAGAAATGGAGATGAAGAGCCAAGCCCAGAGAGGGCCCTCATGACCAGACACAAAAGTTGTCTTAGGGTCATCAGAAGCAACCAGAAGCCTTTCACCAATCCAGGTACACCATTAGAGCAGTGCATTCAGAAGACTACTTAAGTGCCTATTTGCAGAGTGATTTCGGGAATGAGGGAAAAAACTAGAAGCCAGATCAATTAGAAGGCTATGGTAGTTAATAAGAAGAAAAGTGTTAAGGCCCCAAACAGTACTGCATAGAAAAATGACAGGATTTGGTGAAAACCGTATTTGCACATGAGACAAAAAATAACTGCACATCTGATACTTGGATACTGCCAGCATGGCTGTATCTTCATTAAACTGCAAATCACTTTAAACTTGCTTTCAAATACATAAAGAGAACTTAAGATAAAGCTTTCCCATATTTAAATTAAATACCTTTCATAATGGCACTTCTTTATGAATGTCAAAACAGATCTTACAAATGTTTATGGAATTTTAATAAACCTAAATTTCTTTAAGTCTCATGACAGCTGAACTGAAAACTGAAGATCTGAAATGTATCATTGCTCTTCTGAGTCAGCAGCAAAAAAACACACAAGGGGAATTCCAGAATTCTTTTCTAAGGATAGTTATGCTAATGGGCACCTGCAAATACTACATATTAAATGGACTTTGCCAACGGAGTAGCGAGTCCCAGTAAAAGCCATCTGTGCTGAAATTATTCCAGAGAATAAAACATAAATATTAAGCAGGATCATATTAACATGGAGACATACTAACAAATACAAGAGAAAACATGAACATCATCCTGGCTGAACAAAGTCAACAAAATGTGCACCAAAAAGCTATGACGTGAATATGTGTATTTCTGTGTCAAAGGCCACAAACACACTGGTGTCAACCAGCTCTGGCCAGTCCTAGTTAATTGGCCAGAACTACACTAGACTGGTTTGATAAACCCCTGAATTAAAAACACCTGAGTGTTAGGTAATGAGGACGATTTCATACCTACAAGAAGCATAGGAAAGTGTATGTGGCTTGACATACACTATGGCATACACCACCGAACTCTACAGAAAAAAACCCAAGGAGAAAACTAAGTCAGAAGTCCTTTCCTTTTCCAGCTCCACCAGCGCAGGGGAATGCAATCACCAATTAGCTAAACTGGGACTGCTGAAGAATCAATACAGGCCCATAATGGCGGACGTGAAAAGCACAGGCATCAGTCGAGAAGGAAAACAGTACTGTGGCGGTAAGCTGGACATACAGCCACACAGTATTGCCTTTCCCAGGCCTTTCTCTTAAAGGTGAAGCTGGGAAGTGTAAGGCTATAGATGACCTCGGCCTGTTGCTCTTCCAAATTCAGGTTAAGTGTAATGTACATACGACTTGAATGGAGGCCTCTACAGGTACTGAACATTTTGCCCCCACATATTTATGGCACTCTCAGCTAATTTTTCTATTTTTAGTAGAGATAGGGTTTCACCATGTTGGCCAGGATGGTCTCGAACTCCTGAGCTCAGGTGATCCACCTGCCTCAGCCTCCCAAAGAGCTGGGATTACAGGTATGAGCCACTGCACCAGGGCTTGATTCAATATTTTAGTAGAAACAATTTCTCACATTTTAATATTATAAAAAAAAAACAAGCATTTGTCTTTTTAATGGATAAATCCATCTACAAACCAAAATGCTAAATCCAACCTCCAAGAGATAATACAAAGTTCTAAACTTAAATTACAAATACTATTTCTAAAATTATACCTTATCCCTGAATTTATTCATTTCTTTTTCCCCCAGCACAACTGTTGATTTTAAAGACATTTTTGGCTACGCCAGGAGCAGTGACTCACGCCTGTAATCCCAGCACTTTGGGAGGCCGAGGCAAGCAGATCACTTGAGGTCAGAGGATCAAGACCAGTCGGGCCAACACGGTGAAACCCCGTCTCTACTAAAAATACAAAAATTAGCTGGGTGTGGTGGTGTGTGCCTGTAGTCCCAACTACTTGGGAGGCTTATGCAGGAGAATCGCTTGATCCCGGAGGTAGAGGTAACAGTGAGCCGAGATCGTGCCACTGTACTCTCCAGCCTGGGCAACTGAGCGAGACCTTATCTCAAAAAAAAAAAAAAAAAGAAAAGAAAAGATATCTTCGGCTTTTGTTAACAGTCAGATGAAGGCAGTTAAATAAGACACTGAAAGAAAGTTAAGTTTTCAACAAGTAGATGACCAGTGACTGAAATTAACCTTTTTTTTCTTTTTTTGAGACGGAGTCTTGCTCTGTTGCCCAGGCTGGAGTGCAGTGGCACCATCTCAGCTCACTGCAAGCTTCGCCTCCTGGGTTTACGCCATTCTCCTGCTTCAGCCGCCCGAGTAGCTGGGACTACAGGCGCCCGCCACCATGCCTGGCTAATTTTTTTGTATTTTTAGTAGAGACGGGGTTTCACCGTGTTAGCCAGGATGGTCTTGATCTCCTGACCTCATGATCTGCCCGCCTCAGCCTCCCAAAGTGCTGGGATTACACGCGTGAGCCACAGTGCCCGGCCCCCAATTTTTAAAAAGTATCCACACATTGGCTGGCCACGGTGGCTCATGCCTATAATCCCAGCACTTTGGGGGACAGAGGCCAGCAGATCACTTGAGGTCAGGAGTTCAAGACCAGACTGGACAACTTGGTGAAACCCATCTGTACTAAAAATACAAAAATTTTTAGTATGGTGGTGCGGGCCTGTGGTCCCAGCCACTTGGTAGGCTGAGGCAGGAGAATAGCTTGAACCTGGGGGGTGGAGGTTGCAGTGAGCCAAGATTGGGCCACTGCACTCCATCCTGGGTGACAGAGTAAGACCTTGTCTCAAAAAAAAAAAAAGATGCACATACATATTCAGTAATTGCAAACATATACAACATACAGCTTTTCAAAATAAAGCTATGCTATAGGAAAACAACATTCTACCATAGTTTTTAAATATTTATATTCACAAATATAACAAATCTATGGAAAATATTTATATTGTTACAGCACATCACTTTTGATAGAACACTAGTTCATCAATAATGAAGTTCAAAATGTAATACATTAACAGAAAATAAGTAAATATTCTCACTGCTAGTAAACATGGTGAGATAGGTGCTATGCCAAATAACTAGAAAACTTACTAAACATTATGATTAAATATCTGAAATATGGCAGTATCAAATAATATTAAATATGACATTACACTATGAAAAAGTATCATTATTAAATACTAAGCTGAGTAAGGGTGAGTTTTATGTGTAAACGATCCCACCTAATATAACTTAATGAGTGATGAAGTTACTATACTCAAACCCATCTCAGGCATTATCCCTATCTCTGTCTGTCCCACCTAATATAACTTAATGAGTGCTGAAGTTACTATACTTAAACCCATCTCAGGCATTATCCCTATCTCTGTCTGAAAGTCTAAGGCAGATTCCGTAAGACGCTACTGAAAATGCAAATAGGAAAGACAGCCATGTACAGCAACAGTCATAAACACTTTAGCTTGAATATGTGTATAAGTCTACCTCTCATCATCTAATGAGAACTATAAAGAAGGCTACAGGAAAAAAGAAAGTTTTTATTGAACAAGCATCGAAGAATAACATGAACAGCTCTTTTACACAGGGCAGTCAGGTAAGCCCTCGCAGTTACCTATTCAAGTAGATACCTGAATAATGTAAGGGAGGGAACCATGTGAGTATCTGGGGCAGAAGCATTACAGATAGGAGAAAAAGCAAGAACAAGTCCCTGAGACAAGTACTTGGGTGCTCGAGGAAAAGCAAGAGAGACAGCGGGTTAGAGCAGGGTGAGCAATGATGAGAATGGCAGGAGAGGAGGTAACCAGGGGCTACATCAAGGACTGATTTCTATCCTAAGTGTGGATGAAAGCCATCGGAGGGTTTAAACTGGAAAGTGACGTGTCCTAGCTGGCTTTTAAAATGATCATTCTACCTACTCTTCTTCCCTCAAGATTCTATCCTATTCTCTTCTCCATTTGCATTTTCTTAGATAACTCTGAGTTCCAACTTGATTGGCTGATGGTTACTAAATCTGTATCTTAGTCTTCAAACACTGCCTAATCAATATCTCCATTTGGATGCTTACTGGAGGTCTCAAATTTAACATGAACTTGGCTTACCATGGGTCTCTCAATCCTCACCCCTCTGCCTCAATCTCCTTCTCCCCAATGTACCTCATTATATAAACCATGTCACTATTTTACCCAATTGTTCTCATCAAGAACCTAGTAGCCACTTTAACTTCTCTTATTTTTACACTGGACATCCAATTCATCATCAGTCATACTACCAACATATATTCCAAATCTGACCCTGTCTTGCCACTTCAATGGTTTTTAACCACCAAAGGTTGCTCACCCAGTCAAACTACAACGGCCTTATAACTGACCTCCTTAATTCCAGTCTTGCTTCCCCAACCCCATTCTCCACTTCAGCTGTCACAGTCACCATTTAAATGCATAAATCAGATCACACCATCCTCCAGTGACATCCATCCAAAAAAAGAAAAATCCAAATTCTTTTTTTAACTGTGGCCTACAAATCTCTCCATTATCTGATTCCTATGTATCTTTCCAAACTATTTCAGTCCACTCCCCTCATCACTCATAATATTTTACATATGGTAGCCATCTTTCTGTCACACCATTCCAAACTCTTTTTTTCTTTTTTTTGGATGGAGTCTCACTCTGTCACCAGGCTGGAGTGCAGTGGCATGATCTCAGCTCACTGTAATCTCCGCCTCCTGGTACATCCTGGTTCAAGTGATTCTCCTGCCTCAGCCTCCTGAGTAGCTGGGATTACAGGCACGTACCACCACACCCAGCTAATTTTTGTATTTTTAGTAGAGATGGAGTTTCTCCATGTTGGCTAGGATGGTCTCGATCTCCTGATCTCGTGATCCGCCCACCTCAGCCTCCCAAAGTGCTGGGATTACAGGCATGAGCCACCGCACCTGGCCCCAAACTCTTTCTTGACTCAAGGCCACTGTACTGTTCTTCCTTTTGCCTGGGATGCTGTTCTCCTAGATTTTCAATCATTCCCTCCTCCTCCTCAGTAAATATACACCCAAGGTGATAAATGGCATAGAACCATGCTGGTTGGTTCAGGGAAACCTCAGCTTCTAACTACTGGTGCTTCCCCAGTCACTCTCTCCCAGTATCAATATATTATTAGTTTAAGTACTGTAAAGAAAGTAAAATATCTTAATCATTTATTGCATTCATGTTCATTGAGTAAATCTGCTCGCCTCACCTCTTCAATTCCAAAATGTAAGCTACTTTAGGAGAGAGGCCTTGTTTGTTTTATTCATTGCTATATTCCTCATCATGACAAGTGCCTGTCCTATATTTATTGCCTGTCTGCCTACATGAATATATATGAATACTTTAGAATTCAGTTCATCTCTATATAGGTTAAATTAGCTTTATATTCTAATGAAAGAATCTTGCCCCACTTAAAAATCTGTTTCTATGAGAAAATCCATTTCATAGTCCAAACAACATTCAAATAAAATTTTTCAAGTTGATCTGTATGTGAAAGTTTATATTTATAATATTTAGAAAGTGTGTTAAAAAATATACATCTTCACTGAAGGCTAATGTCTAGTGGCCAAAATAATCCAGTGAGCCATGAATATATCTGAAACAAAAATTTTAGTGGTGCCTTCTGCAACCAACCAAGTGGATAAATGTATTTTGGATTGCCTTGTGGGTTATACAGAGTACAGTTTCTATGTATACAGAGTACAGTTTCTATGTAATCTGGTCCAACATGCAATCCAGAATCCTATACATACCAATTATGGGCCTGTCATTAATCCTTTCATTAATGATTTGGCTCATGCAGTTTAATTAAGCAAATGAAAGTATGCAATGTAGTTCTGCTAATGGTATTAAGATTAGTAGGTTCACTAGCACCTTAGAGAACAAACTCGGAATTCAAAATGCCATGTTTTGTTCACAGGGCCTAACACTATAGGGAAAAATATCTTAGTAAAGCTATTTCCTCAGAGAATCATAAACAGAATAAATCTTCTAAAGAAAGATGTCCCTAGATTGCATAAGTCTTTGCCTGGTGCACAATGATTTTCACTAAAACATGTTTCCATCACAAATAGAATCAATTAAAGTAATTATGATCCTTTATGTCTTACATCATATTTATTTGCAATGTTAGAAATCTAAGGTGTAGCTCTATATTCTATCTCCATTTTCCCTAACAGTATCAAAAAATAGGAATTTGACCCAAGAGTCTTAAGTACCGAACACCAAATAAAGTCATCCTGAAAGAAAATTCTTTCAAAATTATCAGAAATGAGAATGAAAAAAAATTATTATTATTACTAATTCAAGGGGTCTCTCTTGCTACAAAATCCCTTTTGTAAAAAAAATAAATAAGTGCCTTTATGCCACATGCAACCTGGGCACTTAGCAGTCTTCCCTAAAAGGTTCCAGTTTATATTTATTCCACTGTGCAAAATTGGCAGGTAGACAACAACAGTCTTAACGAATCATATCCTCAGGGAATAAACCTATCTTGTTCATTGATTCTGTCTGATCTTCAAAAATCCTCATGAATTCCTTTTGGGTTGAAAGAGTTATATGCCCCTTTACCTAAAATCGTACTTGAATGCTTTCAATTAAGGAACGGCTTTTGCTGTTAATTTCTAACAGAAATTCTAGATAGTCATCTCTAATAGTTCTTATAACATTCCAAAAACACATTTTTCTTCTCTTTCGACATGCTTCAGCCACTTATAAGCTCAGGCACTTATTAACTAATCTATATAGTCGACTAAATATATTTTTAAAATATAACACAGATACAAATATAAAGGATAGCTTAAAATGTGAAATAATATAAACCATGGGACCTACAGGAGACAATGCAATACCTCGGTGGAAAAGTAATGAGAATCTGAACTAAGGCAATAACAGCAAGAAGGGAAAGAAGAAGACAGAAAGAGAAGCATTTTTTTGTTAGAAGGAACAGGACTTGGTGACTCAGTAAATGTCAAATGTGAGACAGAAAGTGGTTAACCCTGCATCCAAGTTTTCTAACTGAGTAAACTGTGTTGATGAATTATTCTCAAGATAAATCACAGAAGCAGAAGCACATGATCTGGAAGGAAAAAAATCATAAATTTTAGATCTACTTGAGTTTTAGGCTTCTGTGAAGTATGTACTAGGAAATACTTAACAAGCTATTGAAACTTGCATTTGCTAAGGTATCCAGAGGGATAAACACTTGAGGGTCATCAGGTATGGTAGGGACACGGCTGAGCTTTCCCCAAAAGAGTTTATACAGTGAGATGAGATAAAAATTGAAAATAAAGCTATGAGAAAAAATAATATTAAGGGATAAGAGGAGGAAATAAAGCTTCAAGTGACAGATAATGGGTAAACAGGGAGGCTGGAGAAGCAGCAAGGGAGTTTCTGTGGAAGTTAGAAATGAACGTTTCAAGAATGGAGTAGTCAATTCTATTTGGAAAAAAGAGAGAGAGAGATTAAGAGGTAACGAGTGAAGAGAAGATACTCAATCTTGATCTAACCTATGTCAGGGTAGTTTAAGCAGAAGTGAAAATCTGATGAGGAGATAGTAAAAGAGGTATCATGAGGGTAAAGCAGTGTGAAGATAAAATTTCTTACGATGAGAAGATAAAATTTTCTTATGAAAATAAAAGTATTCCTACAAAAGAGAAAGATTTGAAATGAAATATACATTTATGGTTTCTAGGAGGAATATCTCTTATATAATGAAATTTAGTCACTAGTGACTATTAAAGGGAAAAGAATTAGCCATGTTTGAGGTACCTTCCTATCCCATACACTTCTCTCTGCCCTGTACACAAGGCAACTACACTAATAGGAAACACATGTTCCCAACTTCACTCAAAATATCCAACCCAGTGGAAATGTCCTTACCTGCCAGTTAGTATGCCCTTTAAAGAGTAGTTTGAACTAAGAAACACAGAAACTATATTCAGGGAGACTGGTACTTGGAAGTCTATGTCCAGTTAGAAGTAGTGAGGTCATTTCCCTAAACAGAGAAACCTGGTCTTCAGAGAGAAGCAGAAGCTCAGAGAAAAGACATGGTAAACAGAATATGTGGCCTGAGAGAGAGAAAGAGAAATGGAGAGGATAGATATCTCACTCACAACTCACCACCCTGTTTCCAATGCCAGCTTCCATAAAGTCAAGTTACACTTCACATTTATGACATGCTCACAATCCCTTTAATCAACCACCTATGAGTGAGAAGTGAATACATTTCTTTCCTTATAACTCAACAACTATAAAATGCAGTTTCTTTTCTGATTCTTTTTAGGACATTTGGAAAACTTCCAATATAAAGTTATGTAAATAAATTGTAAATGTCTAGTCACAATGCTATAAACCTTAATCATGAGCAGGAAGGTGGCATGGCAACCACAACAAACTTTACTTATGGAGAGCAATAAGCTTGTTGCAGCATTTTTTTTCAACCTGTAAAGAGGTAAATCACTTAGACAGACTGTTCCTGAATACTTCTTCACATGATTCTGCTGTATGCTTCATAACACAAATAAATCTCATACCTCCTTCAGTGAAGGGGGCAGTAGTAAATGTGATTTTTACCACCATACATATCCAGGTTCCCAGATTTTCCAAATCTGTTTCCTAGCTTGTAATCCCCCTTTCTGTCTCATCTCTTTTCTGAATCATTACACTCCCCTTCTCCAAATTTCATGGGAAATCACATGTCCATCTATTCTAGTTTGACAGCCTACAACAGTGGAAAAGTTAAAAAAATCTTACCCTCCTACATTTCTGGGCACTGTTAGTCCAGCCAGCCTCCTAACCCTGACGCAGCTGCTAATTCTACATCTGTGTACCCAGATTTCACCTGGCACCTCAGTTATCCCCTTTCACAATGCTGTTTTCACCCTCATTCAGCCCTTCCTACTGGGGGTGGCCTAATTCCAACTTCACAGGTCAATAAACAAGTTGATGGATTAGCACAATACTTTGCTGGAGTATCTCATTCTCATTCCTCCCTTCCCATCTGCACCTCTTTTTCTGTCTAGCTCTGATGCCCAACTACTCCTGGACCTAGAAATCTCCCCAGGTAACAAGTGTTGCCTGGCAACTAGAGCTCTTGAGAAAAGAGGAATAGATCGAAGGAGGGACCCTAAAAAGAAAACAAAACTGTAAGTGGCTTGAGGACAGAGATTATGTCTATCTTGCCCATATTATGCCCTCTGAAACTAGTACAGTGCCTGGCATATATAGGTATTCAGGAAATATTGGTAAATAAACTACAAAAAAAAAAAAAAAGAATAACAAACCACTCTACCTACACTCAACTACTTCCCATTCTCTCAGAAGTTAAACCTTCCAAAAAGACACAGGCTCATTGTTTCATCTTGCTTAACTTGATCCAACTTCAGACATCACTGGGAACTGCAATCATCATTTATTTAAAAAATAAAAATTAAAAATTAAAAAGAAGATTAGTCCGTTTTACTTACTAAAGGTCACTTTTTAAAATTAGCTCCTCCAAAATGTTTTTCTGGGGTTCTTTTAAAATGTTACTTATTTTCTATGACGATCATGTTACATGAATAACTTAATAGGTGTATAACTTTAATATTAATAAGTCAGCATAAGTACTAATCATTATATTATAATGTTATAAAAACATAAAAATATGAACTTACATGTTTGGATAAGTTGGGGCTCTTTGAATCAACATCATACCTAAAGGATTGAAATACAAAACTCAAGTTATTTCCACAAAATACAGCTAGAAAAAAAACCAGTATTTTCCAGAACACATAAATAATATAAAAATGAAATCCAAAATAATACCAATAGGAAGAAAAACTTAGCAAATTTTAAAGTTTCACACAATCTGTGGCTTACATGCCAATGGTAGAATTCACGATCCTTGGGTTCTTTCATTTCTAAACACCTAACAAATCTTAATATTTTCTCAATAATCAATTCTGCTTTTTGATAAGTTTAAACTTTCTCTTTTCTGCACTTAAGTTTAAAATTTCTCTTTTCTGTGCGTCAGTAGTATCCTAGTACTTTTCAACTTACTTCAAAATTCCTTAAAAACTGAAAAGCCCTCTTCTCTGGACATCATTTTAAAGGGCAACATGAGGGATCCTTGAGGTGATAGAAGTGTTCTGTATGTTGCCAGGATAAATGTCAATATCCTATTTGTGATATTGCAAGATGTTGCTACTGGGAGAAGCTAGGTAAAGGATACACAGGTCTCTCTGTATAATTTCTGTATTATTTTTTACAACATCATGTGAATGAATCTGTGTTTATCTCAAAATATTTTTAAAAATCAAATTAATTATTTAACAAACAGATCCTGGTAACAGGCTGTCCTTAGCACACATTTTAATTTTTACTTTCTATCTTAAATGCTATTGTTAAATTGGCTGGAGTAATGAGACATTATTTTTCCCTAATCACAGAACTTAAAGAAAACATACATTTTATGGAAACAGAAACATATTTAAGTAAGACTACCACGTGTTCTAGTTTTGACCAGCTGGTACCAGAAATTAATCAGTTCTTGGAGAGATTCCGCAATAAGATCATTCATTATCACTTTATCCCCTGGCATTAAAGAGTTTGTAGAAGTAGAGAGGACACTGATAGTCAAAATACCTTCAATTTGCCAAATTCTTGTATAGGAAAATATTTGTACTGACTACAGTCTTTCTCCCAAATCATATTCATTTCAAATTCCTTGTAAATAGCTTCCTACCAAAAATTAACTGCCTTTTTAAAGGTTAATTAAAGTCTCCTCTCTCACATAACAAGAATGTTTTCACAAATAAAGAAAGCATCTCAATCAATTAATGTTCACTGAGTATATGGATGCTAGGCAGAGGGTCCATTCACTGCCTAGCAAAGAATGTTCACCATAAACTAGCTTTAGAATTGCAATGGTTCTAGGTAATAATTATCCAAGGATACTAAGGCTTCGAGGTGAAAGGACATGGTCTTTTCTAGTGGACAGATCAGGCAGACAATACCTGAACAATCAGCTCATTACTCCAAGTGATGGGACGTGAGAGATAACACACAGAGCCACTCTATAGAGATGGAATGTCTTGCCTCACCTTCTCTTTTAAAAAATATTCTGAATCTCATCAACAGATAACTGGTATTAAAAAGGGGAAGGAGATTATTATAGAATACAGCAGACACAGGAGAAAAATACAATGTGTGACTCTTGTTTGGAGCTTTACTTAAACAAACTAATTGTAAGACATTTTTAAGACAATCAGAGAAATTTCCAAATGGCCTGAATGTTAGCTGCCATTAAGTACTTATTTGGGGTAAGGTGGTCTTCTAAAAACAAGCAAACAAACAGGAGGGTCATAAATAAGCACCCTTATGTGTGAGAGCTTTATTTTGAAGTATTGAAAGGTGAAATGATTTGCTTTAAAGTGATTCAGCAGTAAGTATATAATAAATAACCTGGAGGAAGTAAACGAACTAAGACTGGCAATATGTACATGCCACTTTTGAATATGCTTGAAAATGTCCATGATAAAAGTTAAAATATTTAGAGCTTTTTCTGTGTTTATCCAAGTAGTCTCTCCTCCAGAAGTCCTGTGACTTCCTTTCCATAGGGAGAAGCAGAAAGATGAAGGATTAAATGCAGAGAATATGACTTCTTCTTATTTTTTAAGTAAGGAGGAAGTTAATTTCCTCTCTCTTCCAACAGCACACACTCATTATGACCTGTTTACCTACATAAATGAATTTATTTTCATAATTGTATAATTAAACTTTACAACACCAAAACAAAACAAAACAAAAAACAACGCATGATGCAAAAGCCTGCCTCAGAAGAATTACAAATTACTCTCCTTCACATCAAGGCATTCTGAGCACTTTCAACAGCTATAGCCTGGAATTTTAAATCAGCAAATTGCCAACATTCACTGTAGAACTACAGTCGCTAGTACAAAAAAATATATATTTTTATCCAAGAAATGTTTCTTATATAAGAAAATTTTTTTTAAGGTAAGATTGAAATTAGCAACTAAAACAATATCAGAGATGAAATATAGCTGTGCTAGCTCCTTCTCAAAAATCAACTCTGGAAACTATCTTCTAAAGAACCGAGTGTGGATTGGGGAGAAATGACATCGAATGTTCAGTTAAGAAGTAAAAGGAAAATGTTTTCATCACAAAAAGCATAAGTATCTTCAAATACAAGCCTCTTTCACTGTATTTTACAAAGCTTTTTAAATACCATTATCTCACAGGTAATTTATATAATACACCTGAATACAATATGTTAGATTATAAAGCATTAGAAATTACCATTTTTCTTTTCATTTTTTTGGAGACAGAGTCTCACTCTGTTGCCCAGGCTGGAGTGCACTGGTGCAATCTCAGCTCACTGCAACCTCCGCCTTCCCGGTTCAAGTGATTCTCCTGCCTCAGCCTCCAGAGTCACATAGGTGGGTGACATAGGTGCCCGCCACCACACCTGGCTAATTTTTCTATTTTTAGTAGAGACAGGGTTCCACCATGTTGGCCAGGCTGGTCTTGAACTACTCAAGTAATCTACCCCCTCAGTCTCCCAAAAGTGCTGGGATTACAGGCGTGAGCCACCATGCCTAGCCTAAAATTACCATCTCTCTTTTAACACAATTTTTCTTCTAGCTTTTCTAAATATATCAAGACTTCTCTAGGCCTCACTCTTACAGGTCATAACATAAACACTACATCCTAACTGGTTACAATGTATACGTGTACCTGTGTATCTGTTTATGAGTTCCATACTTTCTTTAAGGAAGAGAGAATATATCATGGAGGAAGCTTGGTGGTTTCTCCTAAGAGGATGCATCCACTGTGCCTAAATTTAGTAACAAATTTTGTAAACAACTTCATCCTGCCATTGAAACCTTACTACTATAGTAATGAATTGGCAGTAGCTGATTAGGATTATGTTTTTGATTCGAAAGTAACAGATAATGATGGAAATTTTTCTTGTATTTCTGGAATTGCAACTAAGGCCCAAAGAGAAAAACAAAATATGTGATCATGCTTAGCTCAGAGCTACTGAGTCAATCGTAGGGTCATATACTTTCTCCCCAAAGTTCAGGGGACTAGTCCATCGCCAGGTGATGAACACACTGTTCATAAGTGAGGACTTTTCCCTCTCTGTTGGGGGGCAGTAGGGAGGTTCTTTCTACTCCCCAAAGCCAAGTAAAGTATGGCTCCAAAATCTGGGATGCCTGCAAGAAGGGGAGTACTGCATATGGTTCATCAGTAAGCTATGGGGCCCTGCTGCAAGTCCACCCTGGGGCCGTCAATGGAAGAGAAACTCACTGGAAAGTTCTAGAAAGTGTTTTCTGAGAGATGAAAAACATAGAATAATGTCCTCTTTGGCCCCTCCTCCATAAGGACAAGACAAGCAGGGTGCTTAAAATGTGTCCCCTGAGGCTGATTCCCATATAAGGTCTGGATTTTTTGGACAGTAGGAGAACCACATCTCAGTCTCCCAACACCGCCTACCTTTTTGCATTCCCACTTCCCTTCTGTCCTGCAAGGAGCTGGGCAACAGCTCCAGTTGAAGGGAGAGGAAGTGAAAAGTCTTAAGTTTGAGATTAAAGTTTTAAAATAAAAAGTATCTAACAATTAAAAGAGTAACATGGTTTTAAGAAACAAAAGTGACTGAAAAGGCATGAAATTAGACTTTGACATTGTTAAGGGAGCCCTTAACCAGTGGAAAAAAATCACAGTTGACATTGTATTGAGACAAATATACTAGAAGAAATAAAACAACTTATTTTTCCTCAAAGTGTTGAGATCCATCTAAAATATTTTATGGTAACATTATACATTTCATGATTATCACCATTTTATTTATCAAGAAAGAAAATAATTCTCTAGGTAAGTCATATCTAGACTCAGGAATCCCTTTTTAGTGTTCCAGTCCGAATGGAAACACGAATGAGAAGTGTAATTTCTAAATTATCCTATATCTGGCACATACTGTGAAGTGATAAGGCTAGCCACACTTCCTGTTCAAATGCATTTTGGTACAGCTGCTCTACCAATAATAAAGTTTTCAACCATGACAACAAAGTGGATTTATGAGGAACCTGTATTATCATCAGTGTGATAATTATAATAAAAATAAATAAATGTCAAAGTTTATTACTTTCTCTGTGATATATACACAACATGACGAGAGAAACCATGTCTCTTGAGAATAAGTACATACTGGATCAAAAAGGCAAGGGAATTTTAGGACTCATAGCCGATAAGGTAATCTTGAAAATATATCTCAGACATAACATAGTAACAATAATAAAAATTAATGTCGGTTAACTATTATAGTACTTACAAGAATTTGGGTCAGTGGTAGCAGAAATAATTTGTCTCTCTCTATGTCTTTCTCTTTTTCTCTCACTGTCACTACAATTGTTTAAGCACTGAAATTTTTTTTAAGTTTATAAAAGCCATTTCTCCAGTTTAGATAAAACATGTTCAAAGCTTCTTTTTTAAATTTTTTAGAATTTTACAAAATCAATAGGTATTAAGTAAATCCAAAACAATTCTGAAAACCATTTGCATCTATCTGTTGGTTAATTTACACTAGCGCATCTTTCAGCATGCTGTTCCTTCAACGAACTATGTTACTGCAATAAAAATTGATCAGATAAAATGAGGCCATTTTTGTCACACCCAACTAAAACAGAATCAGGGCTGAAGGGGCAGCAGAGCCACGGGGAAAATCACTTGGGAGTCACAAACACCTACTCCAAGAACTGTCTCACAAGCCCAATCCAAAACCTCAAGGACCTGCTATGATCTTGAGACAAGTTTAACCTAGTAATTGCCACCCCTTACCAAACAGAGATCGCTAGCTTCTGTAAAACACAACCAGCATCAATAAACTTTCTTTCAAAACAACCTATGTAATTTTTCTCTTTTCCCAATAAAACTCCAGCCTTTCCTTTTGCTCTCTGAACGCACCAGAAACCATTCTGGTATGCGTGTGTACGTGTCCAATTGCAATTCTAATTATTATATATTATTCCCAAATAAACCCTTTTCTTAGAGATTAATCTCAGTATATATTTACTTAGGATTGATACTGCCAATATGTCAAAATATTTGCAGTAGTTCTCTGGGTGGTAGAGGTTGGGACTACTGGTAATTTGTATTGCTACTTTAATCTTTTTTATTTTCCAATTTTCTTCCCATGAATATGTTACTTTTACTAGGAATAACACATTGCTAAGTATTTTAAAAATCACCACAGGTATAATATATATACATAACTCGTGAACTATTACACTACTTCCACATTTACTTACATAGATATCCTGAAGAAATCACAATAATAATAATAATGATGATGATAATAATAAGCCTGTTCTTTCAGGTTAAAGGTTATTATGTGAGTATTCTAAAAAATGGAAAATCAAAAGGAATTAAAGTGATAGAGAAGACACTACATGAACTAAGAGGATGGGCTTGTTACTCTTCTTGATGATCTTCTGCAGGTAACCCTTTCTAGCCCTAGTTGTTTGAACTTTTCAGCAATCATATAAAATGGAGATATTCTTTGAATTTCTGAAACTAATCAAATACATACAAAAGGTAAAATGATACTTATTTAATTCCACTTTGCAATATGCTTTCACATTTCAAACATTACACTGTTTCTGTAAAAATTGCTTCAACTTCAATTAGGAAGTTAAGAAAGTTAAAATATATCTATTTACTTAACATTGATTTATGTTACTGTATAGTTTCCTGCTGAGATAAATGTTCCTGGAACAGATGAGTTTTGAGTATCACATAATGAATGAAGAGCAGGACATGGATCTAAAAATCAGAGCTAAATAACTGACAAGGAGTTAAGGGAAGTAACAAAGCTTATAGGATCTCCAATGTTGAAATTAAAATAAAATATAGAGATGAATCTCTAAATTAAATATTTTATTTGGGATGCACAGAATTGCAATTCAGGGCGCATATACACAGACCAGGGTGGTTTTCATGCAGTATGTCCAAAAAACAAAGAGAAGGTTGGGAGTTTCATTAGAAAGAGAAATGCTATATATTGTTTTGAAAGAAAACTCATTGGCACTACAGAAGCTTTTGGGAGCTGGCAAAAGTGGTGATTGGTGAGTGATGGTGTAGGTAAAACCAGTCATAGAGTCATGGCAGGTCATGACTGTTCTTTAGGGTTACAGTGAACGGATTCAGCAATTGGCCTTGTGGAAAATTCAATTCTTGGAACAGGTGCTGTAAGTGCTTTTTTCCCCTGGCCTCTTGACTCCGATTTAGTTGGGTATGACAAGAATGACTCAATTCATATAATCAACTTTCACACGAAGTTGATTTCAAAGACTTAGAACCAGACAGTGGATACTCCGGTCTGCATCCTGTAATCCTAAAATTTGACTCTAAGTAATGTGTCCTCTCAAAACGTAAACTATATATAAATATATATTACAAAAAGATTTGCATCCAAGGAAACTCACTGCAGGATATATGTAGTAGAAAAAATGGAACCAGCCAAATGCCCATCAGAAAGTGTTTGGTTAAATAAATTGCAGTTCTTTTGAACAATGGAAATTATATAACCTTTAAAATGAATGTGGTGTTTGCATATTTAGTGGCATAAAAGGATACCTGCAAAATACAAGGTAAAGGAAAATATATTTATTGCAATTCCTGTATGCATATGTGTATGCTTAAAGAAAAAAAAGATCTGCCAGCATATACACTGAATCATTTGCAGGTTTGGGGGGCAGGGGATGATGCTTTTTTGTATTAGGATAAAAGGAAGCTTTCATTTTAAATGTCTGTATCACTTAAAGTTTGTAATAAATATTTATTACTTTCAACCGTGAAAATAATGCAGATGAATGAAAAAGGAAGAAAAAAGAAAGAAAAAAACAAATAGGAGGAATAAAGAATCATGAAATAGAGCCTGGTTTAAACAGAAAGTTAAGTCTGGGATTAAGCAGGAAAAATTAAGAGTCCCATGCTGGTGTAAAAGAAAATTCTTAAAAAGCACTTGCTACCAAGGCCCAGAATAATGGGAGACTTCAACCACATACTACATGATTGATATATGTTTCAACCACATACTATATGATTGAAATCTGCTTTTTAGTGGCAACACTGAGTGCAGCCTGTACCATAAACATCATCAGGAAGTTGCCACATTCCATCTCAGTTTCTCTTCTGATAAGCCTCATTTTTACTATTTGGAAAAGAGTTTCTAAAAAATAAAAAACCAAATATGGATGTAATAAATTTTGTTTGATAAATATGACAAATACTTAGTATTCCTGAAGAAAGAAGCTAGTTTAAGATCTTTTTTAAACACAAGCGCTGCCGGTTATTTTACTGTGTGTATTTTAGAGGAAAATGAGAAAGCCTATTAACAGTAAAAAGCTCTCATTTTTTAAATTATGAAGCAAATTATGACTTTTTCAAATAAGATATTGATAGCTTTTGTTATCAAAAGTATTTATAAATTGTAAAAGCATGGTACATCAGGATTTTCAGCTATTTAAAACAAGACATTTATCTTTTTAATGTTCATAAATTTCCTTTAATTATTTTGATATTTTAAGCATATTTTACCCACCTCCCCACAACAGATTTCCTTTTAATCATATCTAAATACTTCAACAATCACTACAGTTCACTTCTGTGGAACAAAAACTCTCTAATAATATAAACACGCTGACTCTAGGTTCTCTGTGGACAGGAAGTTGAATTTGACAGTAATGTTTTAATATGCCAGATTCAGCATCAAAGTAACAAGAATACTTAACATATTTAAAATGCTGACTCGATTATCCTGGCCCTTGGAAAAATACAAGACTACCAAGGGATGAACGGAAGCCATAGTTAAGCAGGGATCCAGGTGCTACGCTAAGAAGCTGCTGAGACAAAGATCTGAGAGACATCAGCCATAGCAGTAGATGTGATAACTTTGGAGTATACATAGAACTTGTAGGAAATCCACTGAAGCCCGGGGCAGTTGGGAAGAACATCCATATACACCGTCCTGCATGGCTAAACTATTCACCTATTCATTCAATACGTATTCAGACCTACAAAATGCAAAGCAGGGGGCTTGCTTGGGTCACACTCTGAACAGAATTAATCTGGTTTCCTGCCAACATAATCTAGAACTCAGTGCAACCATAAGACCTTGCCTTACATTAGTAATATTGTCTTTAAAAATCAAATTTTTCTAAATGCAAATTGTAGTAGAACTTACAAGTCAAAACGAAGATTTTCTCTTTCTTCAAAAAAGTAGTCCAGAATAAACTTTCTTACAAAATCAGGATTTAAAGTATTATCAATTACTTCAGTTCTTCCAAACTGTGGAAAGAGAGAATTTACAATTAAACCTTGTATGGCTACTTATTACAAGTACAGTACATAACATCACACAGTTCTTTTAAAAAATAAGCAATAAATATCCAAATAATAAAAATTTTTTAGAGATCAAATCGTCTCTCTTATTTATTCAGGGAAATCAGAAAACAAGCCCTGAGTTCATTCAAAAATCAGCTTCTCCCCAAAATTCATATGACAAACCATAATGCTTCTCCTTCTCCTCTCCCTACTTGAAAGTTAAATCCTCTTTTAATGAAAAGAAGTTATTTCTACCTAAAATTTAAATATATTTCCTAACCTTGTATATGAGAAGGCCAGGCAATACATATTCTTATAATTGAAGAGATCAAAGTATTCATAACCTTCTTCCTCTTTTTATACAAAACAGTCCCATATACAATGCAGTTTGTTAGCCATGTTTTGGGGAGAATGCTCTGAAAATCTCCTACACACATATGTCACAACAATCAGTTGTTTCTGAATAATCATGTTTTAATTTTTACCATATCTAGATAGCTAAAATGGAATGTATTCTTTTTGCATCTTTTAAAGCAATATGCTGCACTTTAGCTTAGAAAAACTAAGTCTCTCCATCTTAGGGCAAGTGGAAAACAGGAAAAAATATTACACTTTCTAGTCCTCCCTCCTTTCAATGTGAAAGAAGGCCATTTGGCACTTCTCCCAAAGATAGAGCACAAATATAAAATTTACATCTCTTTTCCATCCTTGGCTTACATTCTTCCCTCCCAACTCCCATGGAATTCTAATGAGAGAATTTTAACTTTAGTTCTGAGCAACATTAGGCAATGAAGCATGCTGTCTTATCACGAATCAACTTTTATTAAAGTCCAATGAAATATTATCTTTTTAATAGGAAAACAGAAGAACTGTGCTAATCCATTAAAATGTGAAGCTTTCTTAAATTGTAATAGTAAAACCATAGTACAAAATATTGATGACATAGGATTTACTAAGGCTACTTCCAACGGATCACCCCCAAAAAGAAAAAATTTTCAGAGGTCTATGCCATTGGACAATGTTTTATATCACAGAACAATATCATACAGACAAATTATAACCCAAGTCACTAATTCAACATTTCAATAATATCAAGAATTTACTTTAAACAATAATATCAATTACAGCCACCAGTTATTGAGTGTTTACTTTGTTCCAAGCACTTTTCACACGCTACTTTAAATATTTACTATAATTCTGCATGACAGAACTAGCCCATTTTAGAGATAAGAAAATTAAGGCAGAGTTTCAACCTAAGTCACTTTGGCTATGAAATCTGCATTCTTTCTAGGACTCTCCTCTATTTAAGCATAAAACATAGGCCCTGGAGAAGATCCAACAATGAGCCTATCCATTTTAATTTTCTAATTTGAAGGGAGTCGGAATAAGAGAATATACCCAAATAACCAGGGGCTGGCAGTGCTCGTGTACTTCAAGACAACTGTGCAGAGGTCAGTAAGTTCAAGTATAAACAAGAGGGACCCTCCACCCTCCCACTCTTCCTACTGCTGAGAGGAAAGATGGGTTCCAGACCAGAGCAGAGAGCACTGAAGTTGCAAATGCACAACACTCTCAAAGAGAAACTCAGCCAGTACCCACATTCCCAAGTATTTCGATTTTTAACCCAAACTCCCACTCAGAGAGAATTTTTTAAAATGAAGTGAAATTTCCCACAGTAAGCCCCATTGAGGTGCAGCCAGCAACTCCCCAGAGCCTATTAGCCCTTAAAACGCACACAAGCCTATTATTCATAGAATGCTGCTCCTCAGCAATAGGAGTGACTAAGTATACTCTGCTATCTCTAGTGAAGATTAATTTGTAGCCATTAAAATCCTGGTTTTAGCAAATCATCTATAAATTATGACTATATCCATAACAATATGTCTTCTAACACACAGTCCTGAAATTGTTTTTGATGATATTACCAGTGACCTTCATATTGCCAAATTCAGTGGTCGCTTCTGGCCCTCATCTTGCCAGACCTCTCCACAGTACGTGGCACAGCTGTCCACTCATTCTTTTTAGAAGCCGTCTTTCCTGACTTTTGACACCACATTCCTCTGTGTTTCTCCTCTTCTCAGATTCTCAAGTATTCAACATCTCATTGGCAGAGCTCAGTTCAAGGCACTCTTGTTCCCCATACAATCACTTTTTATTAGGTTATTTCATCTGTTTCTGCTATAGTTTGAATGTATCCCTTCCAAAATTCAGGTGTTACCAACATGACAGTATTAAGATGCAGAGCATTTAAGAAGTGATTAGGCCATGAGGGCACCTTTCTTATGAATGGAATGAAGGCCCTTATGAAAGAGGCTTCATACAGCATTTGGCCATCATTTGCCCTTCTGCCTTCCATCATGTTAGGATACAGCAAGAATGCCCTCGCCAGATGCCAGTGCCTTGATCCTGGGCTTCCCAGACTTCAGAACTGTGAGAAAATAAATTTCTCTTCTTTTTAAATTACCTGGTCTCAGGTATTCTGTTATAGCAACACAAAACAGACCAGGATAATTTCTTCGGTTTCAAATACCATCTACACGATAACTTCCAAAGGCATGTCATCAGCTCTGAGACTCACTTCTGGGTACAGACTCATGCATACAACTGCTTTCTTAACTTATATAAGTGGTTGTTTTATAGATCCCTCAAAAGTATCATCCAAACATAAAATAATTATTTTGTATCACAAATATCACCCTAATACTGGTGGCTTACCAAGTTTACTTCTTGTCAATAAATGCTACCACTATCCGCTTGATTTATCAGGCCATAAATGAAAGTCATCAATCTCAAGTCTTTCTTTTTAATCTGCCAACTCCTATTCATCACTAGCTCATAAGTTATCAGTTATAACTCCAAAATATGCCTCACAGCTGTTTACTTCTCTCCATAGCTCCTATTATCAGCCTAATTCAAGCTTTTCGTCCCTCTCATGGTCTACCCAAAGAGCCTCCTAACTTACATTTCTGCTTCTTCTTTTGTTCTCCTTCCAATCCAGAGTAATCTTTTGAAAACGTAAACATGTCCATGTCATTCCACCAGCCAAAAATTTTTAATGGCTTCCCATAGTACTTATAATGAAATCTCTTTTCTTTGGTCTACAGGTCTTGGCTCCTATTTTCCTCTCTAACCTCATTATAGGCAGTATCCCTTCTTTCTCTCTGCTCCAGCCTCCTGGCTTTCTTGTAGGCCCTTTTACACACCAAACCCTTTCCCACCTCATGGCCTTTGCACCTGCTATTTCCTCTTACTAGAATGTTCTTAACCCCATTCTTGAATGGCTTTTTCCTCATCCTTTATAAAGCCCCTACTTAAATGTCAGTACACCAGCTCTAAACATCAATCTGAAATAGGTGCTCCATTCTTAAAGTTAGTCTCTCTCACAGGACCTGTCTTCCCCCTTAATAAAACTTATATTTTGATATTATACATTTAAATGTTTATGTTGGCTGGGCATGGGGCTCACACCTGTAATCCCAGCACTTCGGGAGGCCAACGTGGGCAGATCATATGAGGTTGGGAATTCAAGACTAGCTTGACCAACATGGAGAAATCAATCTCTACTAAAAATACAAAAAATTAGCCGGGCATGGTGGCAGGTGCCTGTGGTCCCAGGTACTCAGGAGGCTGAGGCAGGAGAATGGCGTGAACGTGGGAAGTGGAGCTTGCAGTGAGCCGAGATCGCGCCACCGCACTCCAGCCTGGGAGACAGAGTGAGACTCCGTCTCAAAAAAAACAAGAAAAGAAAAAAAAATACAAAATTAGCCGGGCGTGGTGGCGTATGCCTGTAATCCCAGCTACTCGGGAGGCTGAGGCAGGAGAATCACTTGAACCCAGGGGGCTGCGGTGAGCCAAGATCACGCCATTGCGCTCCAGGCTGGGCAACAAGAGTGAAACTCCATCTCAAAAAAAAAATAAAAATAAAAATAAAATGTTTATGTTTCCCCCACTAGACAGTAAGCTTCATGAAAGAACAGGACACAGATATGTGTTTGATTTACACTTGAATAAAATTGAACAAATGGTTAAATAAAAGAGATCTGAGACATATTGTTCAGAAAAAATATCAAGGGTAATGTATAGTATAATACCAATTTTGGTATATGTGTAGCATAATGCCAATTTGATTAAAACATAAGCATATATATGCATATATATGTGTGTGTATATATATATACAGAAAAAAAATAGAATACAGTGTACGAGAATGTAATGATTATCATCTAATCTTTAAAAATGTGTTATGCATTTCTGGGTTTTCCCAATTTCTTGCAATGAGTACAATTTACTTTTAAAATCAGAAACAAAAAACTTTCAGGCAGCTTTCCTGTTTTTTAGTTCACTTTATTATAAAAAGTGAAAACTGGAAATAATAAGAAATCTACACATATGTTATGACTAGTTCAGCTCATGGGAAATATGTCGGTTATTTCCTGGATGCTGGAATGTATTAGCTATATCAACCAAGTGATTAATCTTTTTGACTTGAAATAAAATTTACATCTTAGCTAATGTCTTATACTACTAAATAAATAATTGCTAATTCTTTGGAAAATGTGCAGTGGCATATCATTGTATGCCTATCAAAGGGGTGTAAAATTTTAAGGAAAGACAATTATTAATAATATTTATTGATGTTATACACCCAGAAACAGCTACATTTTAAAGAATTTTAACTTGTGTCCTAAAAAGTCTTGTTCTGAGTATCAATAATACTAGATTATCAAAAGTACTTACGAATCTAATTACAATAACCTCTGGCACAGGCACAATGTACATGTACAAATATGTGGAAGCCAAGCGCTTTTACATAATGATACTGTATTACGTTTTCGTAATCTTGTAGTTAGGAAACTATTCTTTTATTCACCAAGTATGAAAATTTTCAGTTATTTGAAAAACAAGTATGTAAACTTAAATTTGTTAAAACCATAAAACAATGTTCCCTTTAAAATTCCAAGCAAAAAATGAAAAACAATTCACAATCAAGTCTTTCAAAGTTTTCCTTTGTTTTATGCTTGAGCTAATCGGATAAATAGCTACTTTCCCAATTCAGGAACAAATGTTGCAGAAAATAATAGAATAGAAATACTCCTCATTTCTAAATCAACTGATTATTAAGAGAAGTAGTAATGGGAAGAACACTCAGTAACTTCATCTATTTATGGCACCAAGCAGATGAACTATGTTTTGATTTAAATGTTCAGAAAGTTTTAATATATTATGAAGGCCCAGCACAACCATCCAGTCTCACATTCACTTGTCAACTGAAGTGAAAGTGATGAAGAAAAAAGGTCATCTGAACAACTGCACATCTTTAATTCAATTATTACGTTATAATTAAATCTTAGCAGCCATGATATACGGCCACAGTTTCCAGAGATTAGACAAGACTAAAATAGATGAGTACAGCAAGCAGAATATTCTGACATAATATTAAGATAAATTTAATCTAAAAGCGCAATTTAGGACTATAAATATCCAACTTGCATGAAGGATACCAAACATACAAACACACACAGCTATACACAGAAGGTTTACATTCTCATACTCTTCCTCTTGGAAATAAAACACTGACCTCACCAGAGAATCCACAGCCCTCTTCTTCCAAGAGAAAGAGATATACTTCTGTTATATAATTCATTCTCCAAGACATTTTTTTCACAATCCAATAATCCAAAACTCACTTTATTATAACAAGTAGAACATCTGAAAGCTTTATCTAGATCTTACAATACTACAGATCAATGAGATGTAGCTACAGATATAAAAATACATGTACACACTACACACACACACAGAGAGAGAGAGAAGTAAAATGACTTCCTTCTAATGTTCTTGGTTATGACAAAATATTTCACATAAGTGACTGTCATTCAATTTTTAGGATCTTCTGTTTCTAGGAAGTCACCTAAATCTTTAACCACCAACAAATGAGTACCTACATCATGTCTCTGTAATTTTCACACATAAAACATAGAACTAAATTCTACCAGCATTTAAAATTATATTATAGTGTTTTAAAACTTTAGTTAAAACAATTATTAAAGTTTTATCATATACTTTAAAATAAAAATATCTTATGAAACTTAACATGTCATTACTTGCTATTAATTATTTGATTAGTAACATGTTTCACCCTCCGAATGAAAAAAAAAAAAACTGATTCAGTTTATCCAAGAGATCCTTATTGGGAAATATGAATTAATTTTATAACATATCAGTTGGATGTTCATTTATGTGAGACAAAACATCTTTAAATGAACTGGGCAGACTATGTTAAGTTAGATTATTTTAATTTAAATGGTTATATAAATCCAATTGAAAATAAACTTGAAAAAATATAATGTATTGACACCAACCCTGAAGTATTTGAATATCTCAAAACAGTTCACACAGATGCTCTATAAATGTTGTGGACTAGCATTCATTACAAAATAAACAACAATGAATTTCATAAACTCAAAACAAACTTTTGATCAATTATCTTTAAAACTCTTCCAGGGCAATAATTCTTAGATATTTCAGAATTATTAAATTTCATTATTCCCTTTGTAAAACTTTTACAATACTTTCTCCTTTTCCCGAAAGTATTGCATAAAATATGATCTCTAGGCACAGTTTGAGCACTGATATTTTTAAATTCTCAATGTTTATTTTTGTGAATTTTATTTAATTTAATTTTGTACTATGAATTTTGCAGGAAAATAGAAACATTGCAAAACTAAGCCTGAGAATTATTTTCATTCACGACTGATCAGAGCAAACTTTTACTCTGCCAGTGACAAATTATGTTGTCTTACACCAACTCTCCCCCGAGAACAACTAGAAAAAGTAGACGAAATATTTTTAAAAATCATTTTGGAAGCACCAGAGACCTAACAAAAGGTTATAATTTATGAAACAAAAAAACATGGACAAAAGAGAGGCCAGGAAAGAAGCCCTAAAAGGCTCTTTTTGGGGGGAAAAAAAAAAGGCCAAACTAGTCAGAGATTTTAGCAGTGTATATGCATGTTCGGTCTATATTTCTTTCCATTTATAATATGTCTAAACCTTTAAAAAGTGAGAGAGAAAAATTACCAAAAAAAAAAAATAAGTCAACAAACCTTTAGGCTGGGATTCCAAAGGGCTACAATCGAGAAGGATAAATCAGAAGAACAACCCTCAGGAGCAATGAAAGCCAGATTAGCATCATTCAAATGTTTAAGGAATTAAGGTGAACTTTTACTAGCCTTTCTGTATCTACATAAGTAAAAGTAAACCCCCCCTAGAAAAATATAAAATCATTCAAACCTTTGCATTATCTCTAATTTTTCATATACCACATGCAGCAATTATCATCAGAAATGAGAACTTCTGTTCCAGCTCTACGTAATAGATCATAGCAGCCTACAGCAGACCAAGATCTCAAATAAACAACATTATACCTCACAGAACTAGAAAACAAAGAAAAAACTAAGCTCAAAGTCTGTGGAAGAAAATAATAAAGATCAGACAAGAATAAATAAAATAGAGACTAGAAAGATAATAGAAAATAACAATAAAACTAAGAATTGATTTTTTGAAAAGGTAAACAAAATTGACAAACTTTTAGTCAGACAGAAAAAAAGGGAAGACAAATACATAAATTCAGAAATGAAAGAGGAGGCATTACAACTGATACCACAGAGATACAAAAGATCATGAAAGACAACTATAAACAAGTTACCTACAAATTGGATAACCTAGGTAAAATGGATAAATTCACAGAAACATACAACCCAAAAAGACTGAATTAAAAAAAGAGAAAAAACCTGAGTAAGCAAATAAAGAATAAAATGGTTAAATCAATAATAATAGAAAAGAAATATCCCATCAAAGGAAAAACAAGGACCAGATGACTCACACAGAATTCTACCAAATATTAAAAGAAAAAATACGGGTTGATTATCCCTTATCTGAAATGCTTGGGACAGAAGTGTTTCAGATTTCAGAATTTTTCAAATTTTGGAATACTGTATATACATATTAGGATATCTTGGGAATGGGACCCAAGTCTAAACATGAAACTCCTTTGTTTTATGGTTTAGTGTGTGTCTTATTTATGCTTCAGTGTATGTCTTATACACATATGCTGAAGGCAATCATATACAGTAACTTTAGTAATTTTGTTCATGAAACAAAGTTTTGATCGCATTTTACTGTGACCCATCAGATGAGGTCACAAGTAAAATTTTCCACTTGTGGCACTATGCCAACACTCAAAAAGTTTCAAATTTTGGAGTATTTTGGATTTTGAGCTTTCAGATTAAGGACAATCAATCTGTAATACAATCCTTCTAAAACGCTTCCAAAAACTGAAGAAAAGGGAATGCTTCCAAACTCATTTTACAAGTCTAGCATTGCCCTGTGTGATGGTTAATACTGAGTGTCAATTTGGTTGGATTGAAGGATGCAAAGTATTGCTCCTGGGTGTGTCTGTGAGGGTGTTGCCAAAGGAGATTAACATTTGAGTCAGTGAACTGGGAGAAGCAGGCCCACTCTCAATCTGGGTGGGTACCATCTAATCAGCTGCCAGTACACTGGAAGAAAGCAAGCAGGAAAACATGGAAAAGTAGACTTGTTGAGTCTTCCGGCCTTCATCTTTTTCTCGTGCCAGATGATTCCTGCTCTCAAATATCAGACTCCAAGTTCTTCAGCTTTTGGACTCTTGGACTCACACCAGTGGTTTGTGATTGTGTGAGTCAATACTGCTTAATAAACTCCCATTTATGCATACATCTATCCTATCAGTTCTGTCCCTCTAGAGAACCCTGACTAATACACCCTGATACCAAAGCCAGACAAAAACATTATAAGAAAAGAAAACTAAAGGCAGCTGTCTATGATGATCACAGGTGCAAAAATTTTTAACAAAATACTATCAGCCTGAATTCAACAGCACATTAAAAGAATCATTTATCATAAGTGGGATTTATCACTGGGATGCAAGGATGGTTCAACATACACAACTCCATAAAGATGATACAGTACATTAACAGAACGAATTACGAAAACTATATGATCAACTCAATGGAGCTGAAAAGACTTTTAACAACATTCAAGAATGTTTCCAGATAAAAAATTCAAAACAAGTTTTAAAGGAATAAACCTCTATACAATAAAAGACATTTATGAAAAGCCCACAGCTAACATCATACTGAAAGCTTTTCCTCTAATTCAGGAACCAGACAAGGATGCTCACTCTCACACTTCTACTTAACCTAGGACTGCAAGTTCTAGCCAGAGCAATTAGACAAGAAAAAGAAATAAAAGGTATGCAAATTGGAAAGAAAGAAGTGAAACTGTTTCTATTTGCTAATGACATGATCTTATATAGAGAAAGTTCTAAAGACTCCACCAATAAACTATTTCAACTGATGAAGTCAGTAAAGTTACAGGATACAAAATCAACACAGAAAAATCAGTAGTGTATCTTTACACTAACAACAAATTATCTGAAAAGTAAATTAAGAAAATCCCATTCACAATAACATTAAAAAAAAAACACAAAATACTGAGGAGTAAATTTAACCAAAAAGGTGAAAAACCGGTATAATAAAAACAAAACACTGATGAAAGAAATAATTATGACACAAATAAATGGAAAACTATTCTATGTTCATGGACTGAAAATGTAATATAGTTAAAACGGCCATATTACATAAGTGATGCAATCTCTATCAAAATTCCAAGTCATTTTTCACAGAAATAGAAAATACAATCCTAAGTTTTATACAGAACCACAAAAGATCCCATATAGCCAAAGTAACCTTGAGAAAAAAAAAAACAAAGCTGAAGGCATCACACTACCTGACTTCAAAATCTACTACAATGCTATAGTTACCAACACAGCATGTTATTGGCATAACAACATAAAATGACCAGTGGAACAGGATACAGAGTCCAGAAATAAATCCATGCACAACACAGCATGTGGAAAGGCAAGATGTTGATCAAAGTGTACAAAATTTCAGTTAAACAGGAGGAATAAGTTTTAATGATCTACTGTAGAAAAAAGTGACTATAATAATAACACACTGTATATTTCAAAATTGCTAAGAGAAGATTTTAAATGTTTTCACCACAAAAAGAATACTAAGTAGGTGAGGTACTGGATTTCTTAAACAACCTGATTTAATTATTCCCATAATGTAAACATGTAAAATATCACATTGTATCCCATAAATATATAATATGCAACTATTGCCAATTAAAAGTTAAAACAAAAACTTGAAAATTTAATGAAACAACTTAAAGAGATTTAAAGGGACCAAAGAATAAACAAAACAATTGGCAAGCCCTTACCTAAACTAATTTTAAAAAGAGAGAAGTCACAAATAAAATAATAAATGAAAGAGAAAACATGACAAGTGATGGTACAGGAATAAAAATGATCATAAGGGACTATTATGAACAACTTTAGCCAACAAATTGAATAACCCGGAAGAAATGGAAAAATTCTTAGAAACATATAACCTAGGCTGAATCATGAAAAGATAAGAAACTTGAACAGACCAATAGTGAATAAGAGATTGAAGCAGTAATCAACAACCTCAAAAGCAGTAATCAAAAGGAAAAGCCTGGGACTTGATGGCTTCTCTGATGAATGCTACCAACAATTTAAACAAGAATCAATATCAATCTTCCTTAAATTCTTTCCAAAATATTAAAAAAAAAAAAAGAAATACCTTCAGACTCATTTTATGAAGTCAGCATTATCATCATACCAAAACTAGACAAGGGCACAACTGGAAAAGACAAGACCAATATCCTAGACAAGACCAATATCCTTTGTGAATATGGATGTAAAAATCCTCAGGAAAATACAAACAGACCAAATTCAATAGCATATTAAAAGGATCATCCTTGTCTATAATCCTCACTAGCTAGACACCTGGTATCACCAACTAATGGCATGGGTTGCCAGAGGGCAGAACCTTAGATTTTTCTTAGTTTTCCTATAATATTCTGAATTGATAAAATAAATTTGACAGTAGTGCTTATAAATTTTTCAAAATGCCTATGTAAATTGAATTTTTTATAATCCCCATAAAATAAAAATACAAATAGGTTGGACATTGTTCTGTACTTCATGTTGTTTGCAAGAAACTGATCACCACATTTAAAACTTGGAAAAGACAGCTACTATATCAATGATTAACTATGGAATAAAATTTTAGGCTGTGGTTTTTCAATATACATGTACTATCACAAAATCTCATGTTGTGATTTATCTTTATTTAAAACTTTAGACGCATCACATTTAAAGAAAATTGTGACTGCATAAAGTTTCTAACTGGACTATACTATCAGTATCAGGGTTTTGTTTTTTTTTTCCAATATACAGCCTAGATATATTTTGGGTAAAGATAAATGCTCTTTAGTTAGGAATAAATTATGATAATAGAGTAGATGTTTACCTTAATCTTGTTGTCTTTTTCCTTAATTTTCAAAATAAAGGGCTAGCAACCTACATTGAGAACCTTCATACTTTTCCTTCACATGTTACTGATTCATATAGCAAAACCCTATCACGCACTGATTTAACATACATAAATGTCAACAAAACATATCAGTATTATTCATGCCAATGTAGCCTTTACACAAGAAAGAGACACACCTAATTAAAATCATAGCTACAACTCAAATAATTCATATTTTATTTTGTAATATAATTGGCAGTACACAAATATATTGACTATAAATAAACCATAGATCTCAGTCATTGTTTATTGATTGTCTATCAAAGAAATTGTTAAGGATGGGACTTTCATTTCCAGAAAGATGGAGTCATTTCTCTATTTTTCTTGCAAAGTACAACTAAAAACACTGAACTACATTATAGTTATTTCTTTACTTTATCAATGTCGATATTCTGGTTGTGATAATGTACTAGAGTTTTTAAGATATTACCACTTGGGGAAAGTGAGGAAACAGGACATAGGATTTCTCTGTATTATTTCTTATGTAAAGACAAACACAAACCAAAAATTAAAAATAAGAAGGTTAGGCCAGAGGTGGTGGCTCACGTCTATAATCCCAGCACTTTGGGAGGCCAGGGCGTGCGGATCACAAGGTCAGGAGTTTGAGACCAGCCTGGCCAACATGGCGAAACCCCATCTCTACTAAAAATACAAAAAAAATAATAGCCAGGCATGGTGGTGGGCACCTGTAATCCCAGCTACTCAGGAGGCTGAGGCACGAGAATTGCTTGAACCTAGGAGGCGGAGGTTGCAGTGAGCTGACGTTGTGCCACTGCACTCTAGCCTGGGAGGCAAGAGCAAGACTCCATCTAAAAAAAATAAATAAGAGGCTTAATTCTCCCTGTTGATAATAGAAAATATTTCCCTCCCTCCTTTTATTCAGAGAATTTACTTTGGAAAACATGTAATTACAAGTACTTTCTCTCTCTGAAATGTATATAAATCATTTTGAAAACTCTGGTCAGCTTTATAACCCGGGAATGTCTTTCTCAAGAACATAGGAGCCATCTTTATGTAATGTAAACATCAAAATAAATTGCACCTCTGTCTCCCAGTTTCTGTGGGAAAGCAGGAGCCTAATTTTGGTAGAGTCATTGTTCCAAGTTGCAAAACTACCTTTTGTCCTAAAGACAGGAAGTTTGTTTTTCCTCCACATAAAGCCAATTAACTAACACAGATGGTTGTGATGGAGTTCAGGCAAGCCCCAAAATTGGGGCTTAGCCTGGGAGGTTCTTAACTTCACCTAGAAAAGAATGCAAGGGCAAGCTGGTGGTGTTAAACAGCAACTTTTATTGAAGTGTCAGTGTACAGCAGCAGCAGAGTTACTGCTCTTTGCAAGCAGGGCTACACAATAGGCAGTGTGCCAAAGTAGCAGCTCAAAGGTGCTTCTGCAGTCATATTTATATTTACTTTTAACTACATGCAAACTAAGGAGCAGTTTATGTAGAAATTTCTAGGAAAAGAGTGGTAACTTCTAGGTCATCAGGTTGTTGTCATGGAAAGGGGCAATTAATTCCAGGTGTTGTCACAGCAATGGCAAATTGACATGGCACATTGGTAGACATCTTATGGAAAGCTGCTTCTACCCCAGTCCTGTTTTTGCTAGTCCTCAATTTGGTCTAGCGTCTAAGCCCCACCTCTGGAGTCAAGTCTCAACTTCCACCTCAGTTATACTATGAGCAAATGAGATTTTTTTCCTGTGATACAAGGACGATTCAAATAAAGCAAATCAATTAATGCAATATACAGTAAAACAGATTAAAAGATAAAATACCATGACTATCTCAATAGACATAGAAAAAGCGCTGGACAAAATTCTGCAACGTTTCCTGATGAAAATACTTAGTAAATACTTTACCTGAACATAACAAAACCATATACACAAAGCCTACGGCAACATCATACTCAGTGGTGAAAAACTGAAAGCTTTTCCTCTAAAATCAGGAAAAAGGCAAAGATGACAATTCTCATCACTTCTAATCAACATAGTGTGAAAATCCTAGCCAGAGCACTTAGACATGACAAAGAAATAAAAGATATCCAAATCAAAACAGAGGAAGTAAAATTATCTTCGTTTGCAAATGACCTTATAGGTTAAAAAAAAAAAAAATCCCAAAGACTTCACAAAAACTATTAGAAATATTAAACAAATTCATAAGTTGCAGATATGAAATCTATATACAAAAATCAGTTGTGCTTTTATACACCAACAATGAACCATCCAAAAAGATACTTAAGAAATAATTTCTTTCTAACAGAATCAGAAAGAATAAAATACTTGGTAATAAACTTAACTAAGAAGGTAAAAGACCTGTGTACACTGAACACAAAGCATTAATGAAATAAATAAGAAAGACAAAAAGAAATGGAAAAACCTCTCATGTTAATGGATTAGAAGATCAAAATAATCACACTACCCAAAGTGATCTTGATCTTTGATTCAATGCAATAATTATCAAAATCCTAATGACATTTTTAATAATAGACAAAATAATCTTAAAATTCATATGGAACCACAAAAGATCCTAAATAGCTAAAGCAATGTTGAAAAAGAATAAAGCTCGAGGTATCACACTTCCTGATTTCAAAATATACTAAAAAGCTATAGTCATTAAAATAATATAGTAGTGAAACAACAGCCACATGGATCACTGGAATAGAAGAGAAAGCTCATAAATAAATTCACACATAGATGTTTAACTGATCTTCAACAAGGGTGTCAATGGGGAAAAGATAATTTCTTCAACAGATGGTGTAGAAAAAATTTGATATTCATATGCAAATACACATACACAAAAGACTACTCAAAATGAAGTAAAGACATAATGTAAGATGTGGAACTATAAAACTCCTAGAAGAAAACATAGGGTAAAAGTTTCATGACATTGATCTTGGGCCATGAATTCTTGATTATAACACCAAAAGCACAAGCAACAAAAGCAAAATTAGACAGGTGGGAGTAACTCAAATTAAAAAGGTTTTCCACACCAAAGGAAAGCAGAGTCAAAAGGCAACCCACAGAAGGAGGAAATATTTGTGTACCATCTGATGAGGGATTAACAACTAAAATATAAAAAGAAATCAGAAACTCAGCAGCAAAACAACCAAATAACTCAATTTAAAAATAGGCAAAAAAAAAAAAAAACTTGAATAAACATTTCTCCAAAGAAGATACACAAAATGGTCAACAGGTATATGAAAGGATGCTCAACATCACTAATCATTAGAGAATTGTAAATTCAAATTTCCCTGAGATATTGTCTCATGCCTGTTAGAATGGCTATTATCAAAAAAAAAAAAAAAAAAAGAAGCATTGTTGTTGAGGATGTGGAGAAATTAGAGCATTTGTGCACTACTGGTGGAACTGTAAAATGGTGCAGCCACTGTGGAGAACAGTATGAAATTTCCAAAAATTAAAAATATATTTATCATGTGGTCTAGCAATCCCACTTTTGAGTGTATATTCAAAAAAACTCAAATAATAATCTTGAAGAGATATCTGCACTCCTATGTTCATTACAGCATTATTCACAATAGCCTACATACCACGGGACTTGATTCAGCCTTTAAAAGGAAGGAAATCCTGCCATTTGCAACAACATGGATGAATCTGGAAGACATTATGCTAAGTGAAATAAACCAGACACAGAAGGATAGATACTACAAAATACCACTTATATGATGAATTTAAAATAGTCAAATTCATAGAAGCAAAAAGTAGAAGAACGTTTGCCAGAGGTTGAAGGGAGGGGAAACTGGGAAGAATGACTGGGTATTAAGTTTCAGTTATGAAAAATGAGTAAGTCCCAAAGATCTACTGTACAGCATGGTGCCTAGGGTTAACGATACTGTATTCCATACTTAAAAATTTGCTAAAAGCGTAGATATTAAGTGTTCTTATAGCAAAAAATAACATGGTATATATACAATGGAATATTATTCAGGCTTACAAAAGTAGGTAATCCTGCCACATGCAGCAACGTGAATAAACCTGGAGGACATTATATTAACTGAAATAAACAACTCACAGAAGGACAAATACTGTGTAATTCCCCTTACACGAGGTATCTAAAATAGTCAAACTTATAGAAACAGCAAAGAATGGTGGTTGCCATTGGCTGTGGGGGAGAGAAAAACGGGGAGTTGTTGTTCAATGGGTATAAAGTTTTAGTTATGCAAGATGAGCAAGTTCTATGTCAATAGTTAATAAAACTGTACTGTATACTTAAAATTTTTAAAGGGCATATATTAAGTGTTCTTATCACATGAAAATAAAAAAAATCAAAGCAAAGCAAATCAGAATGAATATTAAAAACAACTTATTAAACTTTCAAGCATAAAAACAATTTGAAATATTAAAAGAAAATATGACCTACTCAGAATATCAATCTTGAATGACTAATACCAAGACACAGTCTAGTGAAAGTACTTAATATTATTTTCAAAAGAAAAGTAATCCACTAGCCATTCATGCAGAATGAGTACATGGCTTAAAATAAAATTATATTTTCATAAAACTTTGTGTCAGAAATGCTTTATGACAGAACAAAAATGAAATAATATATTAAATATATGCAAGGAAAGAAAATGTGATCAAAAGATTTCATGTTCTTCCAATACAAAGGACACAAATTGTTATTAACATGAAAGAACTAGGGAAATATTGTTCCTATGAACTTTTCTAAGGAATTTACTAAAGATGGATTTTTATAAAACCATAATTACTAGAGAAATATTGACATATAGAGTAGTGGTGAGCATTACTTACAGAACTAAGACTAAATTATGGCTGAAAGAGAAAAAATAAAGTATGAATGGCAATATAATCTGCTAATGTTGGTATAGTGTAACATTATTCTAACTAATACATGAAAATCTCCAATGATCTAGGCACTAAGCATCAAAGGATACTAATATCACAAAAGAGTGAAAACAAGACATCATTTGCTTTCCAATGAAAAGTTCATACAACCACCAATAGATCTGTTAAAGAAACTAAATCTCTATTCAGCCTTCAGATTCAATTTGCCAAATTGTGGAACTGCAAATAATAGAAAAAATATAATGAAATGCACCATAAGCACACGGTCAACAAGATCTGACTGTGTAACCACAGGTCAAATTAGCTTGTTAGCATTATATATATCGTATACATTATAATCATTATATATTTCCCCTATATAATCCTGAGGATTAGATGGTAGAAACATATCAGTTTAATTCCCTGATTCTGGTTATTATGATTATGGAGGAACATGTCTTTTATGTAAATAAAGCATTCAGATGTTGTGGGGCATATTGTCAGCAACTTATTTTCAAACAGTTTAAAGGGAAAAAAAATCCTTTATACTATATTTGCACCTTTTCTGTAAGTCTGACATATTTTCAAATTTTAAAAAATAACTTTGAATCTGGAAGGTAATAGAAGCATAACATAACAAACTGGGATATAATTAAAGCCTCTTAAAAGAGAATTTTTAGCCTAAAATGCATATATTAGAAAAATGACTGACAATAACTGTTAAGCTATCATTCTCAAGAACTTAGAAGAGAAACACTGGGTGCAATGGCTCACGCCTGTAATCCCAGCACTTTGGGAGGCCGAGGCAGGCAGATAATTTCAGGTCAGGAGTTCAAGACCAGCCTGACTAATATGGCAAAACCCTGTCTCTACTAAAAATACAAAAGTTAATCAGGCCTGGTGGCACACACCTGCAGTCCCAGCTACTTGGGAGGCTGACCAATGAGAATCACTTGAACCCAGGAGATGGAGGCTGCAGTGAGCCGAAATCATGCCACCGCACTCCAGCCTGGATGAGAGACTGAGACTGTGTCTCAAAAAAGAAATAAAAGATCAAATTAAACCCAAAAATGAGAAAAAAATCAGTTGCAGTAACCAGTGACTGTTTTTTAATTAGAGATAACCATTAAAGGCAAAATTTGATTATTGCAAAGACTAATAATTGATAAACCTTTGCCAAGAAGAACCAAAAAAAAAGAAACACAAATTATCAATATAAGAAGGTAAAAAAAGGGACATCATTATAGATCCCACAGAAAATACACATATCGTAAGTGTGTATTACAAGCAGCGTTATGCCAATAAATTGAAAATTCAGGTTAAATGGATAAATTCCTGAAAAATCATGGCACACAAAACTGACAGAAGAAGAAATTGAAATTGTAAGTAGACATGTATGTAACGAAGATATTGAATCTGATATTAAAACCTCCTATAATGAAATGTCCAGACTCGGAATGTTTTAGCAGCAAACTTTTTCAAACATTTAACTAAAATACAACATCAATTTTACTCATACTCCTTCAAAGAGAAAACAGAAATGCTTTCAAGCAGAAGTAATGAGGCTTGCCTAATCTTAACAACAAAAGGTACAAGTTTATGACAAAGAAGTAAATTTATAGATCAATATAAGTTGTAACAGGCAAAATTCTAACAAATAGTAGCAAGGCCTAGTAAGCAATATACTTAAAAGACCATACATCATTATTCAGTTGGAAACATTATGGAAATACGTGTTTTGTGAAAATCAAGCACGTGTTTCACCTTAATGACAAAATAAAAATCATATACTCATCTGAATAAATGCAAACACATGAAAATTTTACCCATGGGATCAAGAACAAGAATGCCTCCTGTCACCACTTTTATTAAACACTATACAAGAGGCCCCTGTCAGTACAGTAAGGATAAATGTATGTATAAATTGACAAACAGATTCTAAAATTTCTGTTGAGCTGTGTAAAGCTAAGAATATCCTAGAAATAGGGTTTAAGAACTATGGCCCATAGGCCAAATCTGGCCTGCTGCTGGTTTTTGTAAGTTTCACTGAAGCACAGCCCCATCATCATCCATTTACGTACTGTCAATGGCTGCTTTCATGCTACAGTAGCTAGAGACACTATAAGGCCCACCTAGCCTAAAATCTTTGCCCTGGCTCCTATTTACATTTGACCCTTTACAGAAAAAATTTGCCAGCCCCTGCCCTAGAAAATCTAAAGAAGAAGAAAAAAAAAAAAAACTACAAAGCTCACGCCGCCAGCACTAGTTATTAAAACAGCATGGTATTACACAACAGAATCCTCAACAAGGTCCTCACATATACAGTTATTTGTGATAAAGGTGATGTAATTGTTCAGCGGAGAAAGGTGATCCCTTCAACACATGTTCCCGAGACAATTCGACACTATATGGCATCAAAGTAAATTTCATCTCAAACCATATACAAAAATTAATCCCAGAGGAACCGTAGGTCTAAACATGAAAGGTGAAACAATAAAACTTCTAAAAGGTAACACTGGGAAATACCATCACGGCCTTCAGAGAATAAGATTTTCTTAAAAAGAACGAAAGCACAGATCATAAAGGATATGTTATGATTATAAAGGATCATATTGCTATGTTAGATTAAATTAAAATTATGAACTTTTGTTCATCAAAATACACTATTCAAAGAGTAGAATGCCATACTATATAAAGGGAGAAGATATTTGCAAGATACGCAAGCAACAAGTAATTCCTGTCCTGAAGATATAACTCCTGAAAATTAGTAAGAAAATAGGCAATACTTCTTAAAAGAGAATAGCCAAATGGCCATTAAGCCTACCTAAAGGTTCTGAACCATAGTAATCATCGGCAAGTTAAAAAACAAAAACAGGATATCTTTACCCACTAATCAGAATGGAAATATTTTTAAAACTGGCAATAAAAAGCATTGGCAAAGATGTACGGCAATACAAGTGGCATATGGAAAATTCTGGAAAACCACTTGGCAGTATCTACTGAAGATGAAAATATGCATTCCTCCTATGGCTCAGATAATTCATTCCTACATATAATATTAGGAATATGTGAATGTTAAGACCCAAAAGATATGTACAAGAATGTTCTAAACAGATAATAATATTTAGTAACTGGGAACAAGCCAAAAATCTGTCCAAAGTAGAATGGATAAGTACATTGGGGCATATTCATAAAACAGAGAACCATGCAGCAACGGACATGAACAACCTCTTGCCACAGGCATGGATAGAGCTCACTGAAAGAAACAACATAATTGAGTATAAACTATATGATTCTATGTATATAAGGCTTAAAAATGGGCAAAACTATTCTATAGTGTTAGAAATCAGAATGGTAGTTCAATTTAGGAGGAGGCTTGAAGGAACACAATAAAAATTCTTGGATTTCTAGGAATGTTCCCTTTCTTGATCTTGATCTAGATGGTTACATGGCTGTGTTTACTTCTAATTCATTGTGCTGTATAATTTGTGCTGTTCATTTCGTTGCGTTTTATTTTGATAAAAAGGTATATTAAAAGTGGGACAGAAAAAATAATTTAAGAGATCAAAACATTCTGGATTTGCTTTTTAGCTAACAATGAGAAAAGTTCTGTCTAAAGTGTGATTCTTGTTCAATTGAACATGTGATATGCATGGAGCTAATAGAGTTCAACTACGCTTTATAAACTACGGGTAACTTATATTAACCCACAATTTCTACTTATCTATATCCAGGAATATTTGTAATACTATTTTATATCCTTTTCTGAACAGAAAGATTCCAATGCCAATCTGCAGATCTCTTTCTAAAACTGGTATTGCTGACATTGGAAATCCAAATGGATCAATATAGTATTTGTCTGTGTAACATACAACATATTTTTGCTGAAATATTAATGGCCACACATTTCATAAAATATATTGGCTTTACTAAGTTCTTTCAACTACATGTCACACAACTGTTTTTACAAGAACACAGTAAACGTCTTCCATTACAATCCCCTCAATCAATCATAGGAAGTCTTTATACATATTGTGATACTCCTTCCAATATCCACTAAAGAAATATAATGCTGTAGATTGAATGCACAGCAGAATAGTGCAATTCAAATCTTTTCTAAAAGAGAGAAAACAAAACAAAATAAAAATATTCAGCTGCTCTGCAACATGCATTCAATAGTGAAGAAAGTATCAGTAGCCATGCAGAATGGTTAATCGATTAGCAACAGTGATGGCCTAAAAATTTTAAAAGCTTCCTCTCGCCTGTATCAATAGCTTTATATGTTTCATCATAATATTTCTCTAAAACAAAAATGAAAGAATATAATGAATATCCCTAAGCCTTAAGAGATACATAACATGTTGTCAATTGATGCAATAATTCAAATTCCAAAACATGTAGTTAAGCTTAAAGAGTAGAAGAACAAGTCTTAGGCTCCCATAACTAGTTACCATGACACATACATGTTCTCACATTTAATATAAAAAAATGTGGCCTACATAGCAATTTATCTACAGGGATCCTTCCACCACATAAATTCTGAAACCATGACACTAAACTGTGTGTGCCTGTGTTAAGAAGCTAAATTTAGGTGTCCCTACATTTGGGTGTTCAATCAAATATTAATTGAACACCTTTTTTTTTTTTTTTTTAAGAGTATTGCTCTGTCACCCAGGCTGGAGTGCAATGGCGGGATCTCGGCTCACTGCAACCTCTGCCTACTAGGTTCAAGAGATTCTTCTGCCTCAGCCTCCTGAGTAGCTGGAATTACAGGCACCCGCCACCATACCATGCTAATTTTTGTATTTTTAGTAGAGATAGGGTTTTACCATGTTGACCAGGTTGGTCTCTAACTCCTGACCTCAGGTGACCTGCCCACCTCGGCCTCCCAAAGTGCTGGGATTACAGGCCTGAGCCACTGCACCTGGCCCTCAACACCTTTCAAGAACAAAAGAAAGGTCGGTCGCGGTAGCTCACGCCTGTAATCCCAGCACTTTGGGAGGCCGAGGCGGGAGGATCACGACGTCAGGAGATCGAGACCATCCTGGCTAACAAGATGAAACTCCGTCTCTACTAAAAAATAGAAAAAAATAGCCGGGCGTAGTGGCGGGCGCTTATATTCCCAGCTACTCGGGAGGCTGAGGCAGGCGAATGGCGTGAACCGGGAGGCGGAGCTTGCAATGAGCAGAGATCGCGCCACTGCACTCCAGCCTGGGGGACAGAGTGAGACTCCGTCAAAAAAAAAATAAAAATAAAAATAAATAAAAGGAACAAAGAAAGCCATATTCTAAATGCCGTGCAGGAGGTTTCACCTTTGGAAGCACAAAGCTAAACAGTGAAGCCAAGACATATGAGAGAGTAAGTTTGCAAAAAAGTTATTGATGTTTGTTGAATAGTATTGTGTGTGTGTGTGTGTGTGTGTGTGTGTGTGTGTGTGTGTGTGTTTGTGAGAGACAGAGAAACACCTAAACAAGTATTATTCAGTATGGAGATGAATAAATGTTAACATAGCTCAGTGTCAATGGAATGGGGCAGAGCGGAGACAAAGTCAAACTGTAGTAATCAGCATTTGAAAGTAGACTTGTTTGCCTCTACACTATAATCACTGTAGTTCATAAACAACTTCAGCATGCCTTTTATCACATACTAACTTAGGGAACCTGGAACAAATTCTATAATTTTAAATGTTTAAAAGTAATTCACAAAATGAATTGGCTATGGATAACTAAAATCCAACTTCACGAAATTAGTTGGAATATTTTCCCAACTCTGAGTAAAGTGGCCATTCTTAGAGATGTTACTTTTTTATTTCCATTTGCCACTAGGTTTCCATATTTTCGTAATTCATGGTGCTTAAACATCATTTCTAGCTCTGAAATTACTATACACTAAAAATAATTTTAGTTTTACATACATTACTTCAAGAGTTTTTCATAATTCACAGTCATTAGAATTTATCAACAATATAGGTGGTAATTATAATCATGTTAGAGATAATTTTTAAACTGCAAATTTGAACTAAAGATTAATTTTACATAATTTTATATTTCTTTATTTGGAGCATTTGTTTCAACACATTTTTAAGCTTTATTTTTTCACTTATTCCCCTTATTATCTAAAAGTGATTCATCTCAGAACGTAAATTCATATGGCTTGTTATACATACTTTTCCAAAATATACCTGAATTTAAATATAACCACTATATTATTGAGATAATGCTGATACCTCCATCAATAAATTGATTTTACAGATGTACCAAAATTGCTGAGAAAACTCTCAGAGACTCCGTCTCATAAAGAGAAAAAAAAAAAAAAAAAAAGGATGAGTTCATGTCCTTTGCAGGGACATGGATGAAACTGGAAACCATCATTCTCAGCAAACTAACACAGGAACAGAAAACTAAACACCACATGGTCTCCCTCATAAGTGGGAGTTGATCAATGAGAACACATGGACACAGGGAGGGGAACATCACACACCTGGGCCTGTCGGTGGGTGGGGGGCTAGGGGAGAAATAGCATTAGGAGAAATACCTAATGTGGATGATGGGTTGATGAGTGTAGCAAACCACCATGACACATGTATACCTATGTAACAAACCTGCACGTTCTGCATATATACCCCATAACTTAAAGTATAATAAAAATAAATAAATAAATAAAAATAAAAGTTTAAATGATTTAAAAGTTAAAAAAAAAGGAAATTCCCACTTTGTCCTTTACAACTGGGTAACTTTGGTCTAGTCATTTAACCTTTCTGTGTTTCATTTTTCTCGTGAAACATAAGGATTATAACATAACCTACCTCTTAAAGTTGCTGTGAAAACTAAATTAGTCAATATTTATAAAGGGCTTGGAACATTACTTAGCCATCATTATTATAAAAGTTGTAAATTAAGTAAGAAATTTATATTTCATTGCTTAGGCAATAGGAAAGCATGAGAAATTTTTTAAGGAAGGGAGATTTTGAGCTGAGGGTGCCCTTAAACTAACAGGCCAATACCACTTGGTCAGCACCCACTTAAGAATTAACTCCCAGAACCCTGGTTTAGGTCCAAAATTGTTTGTTGTCCTTCTTCAAACTCCCTTTATCCAATAAAGTTTCCAGTTGCCTCATTATTAGGCATTTGCATTGGCCCAGATGTCTGGTACTATAACTTAGGTATCCTTATCCTGGTAACTTTTTGGTGCCTGAAGCAAAGTCATTTTGTGGACACCCTGGTCAATGCTCAGTCCCATCTAGCCTGGCATCTATGGTCAATAAGCAGTTCCACTGTATTGTTTCAGGCCTTTGAGAAAGGGAACTCCGAAGAGAATGACAAGACAGCATGTCTTTCAGGAAGATAATCAAAGGAATGATTAGACAGATGAACATGGAAAAAAGGGGGCATATACTAAGGTAGGAGAATTGTTGCAACATGGATGACAAAAGAGAAAAGGAGTCTGAATAAAAAGGGTGGCTTATCCAAGCGTGCATTTTTCTTTTTTATGAAAGAGAATTCATAGCACTGGATGACATTAAGTGATGAAGATGTGGGAGAGAAACTCAGGATGACTACAAAAATTGCAGTTTCATATTTTGGCTAGCAGTTTTAGCTATATTTGAAGCGAAGAAGAAGCAGACATAGGGTAAAGATGATGAGTTTACATTTGATACAGAGTTTGAGGTAAATATTGAACTAAATAGAAATGTGCTGGGCACAGTGGCTCACACCTGTAATCCCAGCACTTTGGGAGGCCAAGGCAGGTGGATCACCTGAGCTCGGGAGTTTGAGACCAGCCTGACTAACATGGAGAAACCCCGTCTCTACTAAAAATACAAAATTAGCCGGGCGTGGTGGCCGCATGCCTGTAATCTCAGCCACTCCGGAGGCTGAGGCAGGAGAATCGCTTGAACCTGGGAGGCAGAAGTTGCAGTGAGTCAAGATCATGCCATTGCAGTCCAGCCTGAGCAACAAGAGCAAAACTCAGCCTCAAAAAAAAAAAAAAAAAAAAAAGTGCAGAAGCAGTTAGATACAATAAACGTGTATCTGTTTATGGACTACTGACCACCAGCCCATTATCAGTAGAAACAAGTTTTAAATTATTACCCCCAGATTTTAAGAATAAATTAAATGATTTATTCTTGCCCTCTACCCAAAATTGAGGCACAGTGGTAAAATGACTGGCAAATGCACTCTGTGGCACAAATAGCACAAACCTCACTAGGGAAATCTAGCCAGAAACTGTAACCTCATTGAAACAATGCACTAACTTCCTGAGATAACTGGCAACTAGAGGCAGATGGAAATGCCTTTTATTTAATATGCCCTCCACCTTCCAATGATCAACCATCCATTTGAATGTGGAGACACTCTAGAAAATAAATTAACAATTCTGTCTCTTCACTTTTGCTTCATTAAACAACATACATTTGTATTAAGAAGCTGAATTTCAACTTTATTTTTAAATATGTTGCAAAAAGTAGGCAATATTTGGTATTAAGCAGCATAATTAAGATCTTTTTTTTTCTTTTTCTTTTTCTTTTTTTGAGATGAGTCTCGCTCTGTCGCCCAGGCTAGAGTGCAGTGGCACGATCTCTACTCACTGCAAGCTCCGCCTCCTGGGTTCACGCCATTCTCCTGCCTCAGCCTCCGGAGTAGCTGGAACTACAGGCACCGGTCACCACGCCCAGCTAATTTTTCTTTTTTCTTTTTTTTTTTTTTTTTCAGTAGAGACGGGGTTTCACTGTGTTAGCCAGGATGGTCTTGATCTCCTGACCTCGTGATCCGCCGGCCTCTGCCTCCCAAAGGGCTGGTATTACAGGTGTGAGCCACCGTGCCCGGCCAATCAAAATCTTTTAAGGTGGCATTTTATAAATATCAGCAGTTGATCTCTAAAAATAAGACTTAACCCACAAACTTAAATTTTGTAAGAAATCATGTCAAGTTGATGGCAACACATTAAATTTATGTTTGGATAAAGGAAGTAGAAATTTCAGGCCTAGAATATTCCACAAGAAGGTCATAAGTCAGCTAAACAATCACTGTTATTAAAAACAAAACACAAAGGTAACTTTCCTAAGATAAAAACAATTCAATCTTTGGGTTGAAAAGGACTTACAGTGAAAAACAGGAAGTATCATTTTGATCAAGTTATAACTTACTATATCTTCAAGTCCAGTGATTTTTTTTTTAAAGTTTTAAACTTACCTCTCTCCATTCTTTATTTCCAACTCCTTGTACATATAAGACACAAACTACAAAAGATGAAAAAATACACACATATAAATGTCTTTTATGAAAATCATATGTGAATGTATACAATTTAGCTTTCAGCTGTTCAAAAGCTACATCAAAAATAAATGCCTAATTCGTAGTCTTACCCTTGCAAAAAAAAAAAAAAAAAAAAGCTAGTAAATCATCAAGTGACTAAAAATTAATTTAACTAAACAGAAAACAAACTATTATGCCAGATCTTTAGAACTTAGTAAGTACTGAGCTTGGCACATAAAATAATACTTGCTAAGGTCTTCATAGATAAATTTTAAAACCATAATTTAAACAATTTGAAATATTTCATTATGTTGTGAAACACAAATCAAGTTCTAAGATATTTACGGTGTTCAAAGGTATAATAGGAAGGAAAACTTGGGGGCAAGTCACGTTCTACATTTAATATTTTAACTTCCTCCCTCAATATTTGTAAATAGGTAAGAAATCCTGTCAACCAAGAAAGGAATTCCCAAAAGGGAGATTAAGGGCTTTGAGTAAAGATTAAGGGATATGAAGTGTCCCAACCACTTGTCAAATGAGCCCCAGGGATTTTTAATACCCCAATTGCAATGCCTTTTTCCCAATGACTACCTTAAGAATTCTGGTAACTGACAAAAACCTTTCCTCTATAATTCAACCATATTTGTTCACACATTTGTAGAGATAGAGAACTGTTGTATATTCATTTCTAAATATTACAAGATTCAGAAACACATTGATTTATACAGTTCATTCTGCTGTTTTCTAATTCAAACTACCCTTCTCACTTTACAAGTTATCTCTAATTTTCAGTACCTCTAATTAGTAATCACTTTGGTTCATATCAGATGTTACATATTTCACTTAGTTGTAAATTTTATATATCACTTTTATTTTATTTTTCTTTTCTTTTTTTTTCCCAAGAGATGGTGGGGGTGGGGGCAGGTCTCACTATGTAGCCTAGGCTGGTCTCGAGCTCCTAGGCTCAGGAAATCCTCCTGCCTCAGCCTCCCAAAGGGCTGGGATTATAGGCATGAACCACCTTGCCCAACCACCACTTTTATTTAAAAAAAAGAAAAAGAAGAAAGAAAAGTATTACTCCATGACTAAAAATAACTTTAAATTATGGCCCATTTGGTTTTCTTTCAAATATAATAATTTCTACCAAATGGCTATAGCATGAGGTTTTAATTTCAAAGTGAACTGTCCCACATTGGAGTCATTTGTATTCTCATTTTATTCTCAAAGTGCTCAGCAAGTCCCTCTTTACCCACAGTACTCCCCAGGGTTGGCTGATGAGTGTGTAGAGCTTGGGACCACTCCCCTGCTGCTTTCTACGCTTTAAAACAAACCTTTAAACAAGAACTATGAGTTTCATACAACTTTTGCAAAATCAAATGATTTTTCAAAAGGCAAGCAATAAATACTTACTTGGATCAGATTTAGAAAATGTGTCTCTGTCAAGAAGATTTCTGTTGAATAAAACAGAAAATGTTAGTTGGATATAAAAGCAAAATATTTATATTTATATAGACACATTAAAATGTATATGTACATAATTTTGTATATATAAACATACACATACACATACACATATGTATGACTAAGTAAACATGTCCTAAGGGTCTGCTTGTATTTATTCAGACTGAACATCACTGGACTCCGAAAATAAAAGTTTTTATTTTCTCAGACTTGCATTCCAGTTAACCAATAACATGACTCCTTACATCCTAAGATTAAAATCTCTTTGAAAGAACTAATTGTTTTAGGTTTCCATTTAATCCTTCATTAAAAATATAAAGGTGTTCGGCCGGGCGCGGTGGCTCACGCCTGTAATCCCAGCACTTTGGGAGGCCGAGGCAGGCGGATCACAAGGTCAGGAGATCGAGACCACAGTGAAACCCCGTCTCTACTAAAAATACAAAAAATTAGCCGGGCTTGGTGGCGGGCGCCTATAGTCCCAGCTACTAGGGAGGCTGAGGGAGGAGAATGGCGTGAACCCGGGAGGCGGAGCTTGCAGTGAGCCGAGATTGTGCCACTGCACTCCCGCCTGGGTGGCAGAGCGAGACTCCGTCTCAAAAAATATATATATATATATATAAAAGTGTTCAACAAACTGTGAGTTGCTATCAATGCAAAATTGTTTGCAGTTCAGAGCACATGATCACATTAATCCATAAAATTAGAATGCAATTGTGAAGCAGCATCTCTTGACATTTGTGTTACATCAACTCTGATGAGTTTTATGTTGCTATTACAGTTTGGGAATTTAAGATGAACATACAGACCTTGCCGGAAGACTCTTCAGTAAACATTAAAAACATACACAAGGCCATTATTAGCACTTTTTTTTTCCCAGATATTTCTAAAACAGAATAACAATGGAAAATCAAAAATTAGGAAAGCCTGGATTCCTCTGATACCAGTGTACTGCCACCCTCGGTGGTAGTAATTCAGTCCTATACTTTATGCTCGTAACAATAACCCTGAGTACTCATTAAAAAGTTAAATTCGGTATGCTCTGATCCACAAGGTAGAAAATTATTAGAAAAATTTCCATCTAAAATTAGTTTTTATAAAATTATGATTTAAAGCTATATGCTTTTCTGAAAAACTTGATACTTAAGGGTTCTAAAAGTTCAAATTTGTGTTTAATAATCATCTTCCATTAATTGGTAATAATTTGGAATAGCTAAATTGCATTCCTATTTGTAATACTTATAATAAAAATCAGGTGTTCAAGCTGTCTTATTTTCCACTAGGACTACTATTCAAGTGCATTTATTTGTAGGGCCCTTGGTATTTGAAAAGTCCCTTTTTCATATGAATCTGGCATCCTTTCTAATTTCAGGTTCTCGAAAGCGATTGCCTCCATTGAATCACTATGCACTGAAAAAATAAGAACATATTCAACAAAACAATGCAGCACAGACAATGAAATGAGATCATGTCTTGAAATATTCCTAGAAAGGAGAAACATCAGACATATTCACATTTGGAATTAAATCAGACTCGAAGACCACTCGTCAGTAATCATATTAAATTAATCCTTTCTGTCCCCTGAGCAGACACCATGACTCCAGCAATGGTTAGCAAACAGTAAATTAAAACATTTCCATATGAGAAGTTACTGTGATATTATATTTATTATACAAAGGTAGTTCTTAAGTGGGAATTCTCCCAATCCTTCCTGTGACTCAAGCTTTTGCTCATTAGGTATCCTAGGAAAATGTTATGCTGTTTCTTTTGGAATTCACAAAAAAACTGAGATGACAGTGCAAAATATTGTGATGTGGCTGCGACTCAAAAACTATGCTATATACGTATTTAACAGAAAACAGTGTTGTTTCAATGCCTTATTTATGTAAAAAAAATAAACTACGTGTTTTAACCACAAATATAAAATAAAGGATTTCTATCAACAATAGAACAGATTACTATTCTTTTTTGAGATGAAGTTTCGCTCTTGTTACCCAGGCTGGAGTGCAATGGTGCGATCTCTGTTCATTGCAACCTCTGCCTCCCAGGTTCAAGCGATTCTCCTGCCTCAGCCTCCCAAGTAGCTGGGATTACAGGCATGCACCACCACACCCAGCTAATTTTGTATTTTTAGTAGAGACAGGGTTTCTCCATGTTGGTCAGGCTGGTCTTGAACTCCCGACCTCAGGTGATCCACCCACCTCTGCCTCCCCAAGTGCTGGGATTACAGGCGTGATCCACCGCGCCCTGCTGAGATTAGTATTCTTAATCACAAACTTTATTTGTCACCTTGTTTCACTCAGCCATTGTGATCCATAACACATAATGGTAACATCAAAAATAAGCCAACAAAAAAACCCTTTGTGTAATGAGAAGTAAAAATCTATAAATCTTCATAACATAATCTGAAATTTGCAATTTAACTTTCCAATTATATTTGGTAATAATTTTACCTGTACTTTGGTCATATGAATATAATAGAATAGACTATCTCTGACAGATTGAATTCCCAAAAGACTACTTTACTCAAGCATATATGATTGCGAAGCTGGAAAAGGCAAATATTCTTAGTGATATATACACTGCAAAAAACCAGTGACTGTTAAAATCCATCATTCAGTTTGGATTTATTTTAGGAATAAGAATTTTATCTTCCCAAGATCCTATTAGAAACAAAGCCTATTCACATTAAGTAAAATAAGATAGGTATTATTGTGAAGGCCATTTCATAAATTCAGAAACTAAGCTGGGGCTCAGAGAAAGTGAGTAAATGGGTCAGTGTACACAGCCCAGTACAGAATAATCTAACGGTAGCAACCATTCGGAATCTGATGCTTCTGTTCTTTACAAAATACCTCAGTTTCTGGAGAAGTCCAGAAGACTTCTTATTTTCTATGAATACTGGAAATGTCAAAGGTCTCCAATTTTACCTACCACAAGAATATAAAGGAAAATAAATTCTTGTTCATAGACTAGTATAGAGATGCTGCTTATCGAATGAGGAGAGAAAACCAGAATGAGAGGCCAAACCCACCGTACTTTCCATAGAAAAAAATATTTGTTTTATATATATTGCACTTTTAAAAATAAACATAACACACAACCCTCCATGACCAGATTTTATATGAAAAGGCTACGCTTCCCTCCACGGACTTTTCATCTGCTTGAGCTAGGATGCCTGTAACTTTGTTCCTACCATTTTATAACATGATGTTGAACATCAACATTAGGTTAAAAATCCTGAACGTGTCTTTCTATTCTGCAAATCTAGATGTAGCTAATACAAAAGAACAAAATCTTCAAAAGAAATTTTGGAAAAATACAGTGTACGAGTTAGAAAAATTATTTGATGAAACATCTAATCAAAATTATAACCTATAAATTGCCTGAGTCGTTCTAGTATCCACTCATCCTCAAATTTCATTAAAATTCCTAGCCTATGAGCTTAAAGGGGGATAACTGAAATAGCATAACTAAAGCCGAGGCCCAACCAATTTAACTCTAACCTGTAGGAAGAAATACTGTCAGAGGTGTTCAAACCACAGCAACTCCATCTTGAATAGGGGCTGGGTAAAATAAGGATGAGACCTACTAGGCTGCATTCCCAGGAGGTTAAGGCATCCTTAGTCACAGTATAAGGAGACTGACACAAGATGCAGGTCATAAAGACCCTTCTGATAAAACAGGTTGCAGTAAAGAAGCTGGCCCAAACCCACCAAAACCAACATGGCAATGAGGGTGACCTCTGGTCTTCCTCACTGCTACACTCCTACCAGGGCCATGACAGTTTGCAAATGCCATGGCAACATCAGGAAGTACTCTGTATGTTCTAAAAAGGGGAGGTATGAATAATCCACCCTTGTGGATATAATCAAGAAATAACCATAAAAATGGGCAACCGGCAGCCCCCGACACTCCTCTGCCTATGGAGTAGCCATTCTTTTGTTCCTTTACTTTCTTAATAAACTTGCTTTCACTTGATTGACTCACCTCGAATTCTTTCTTGGGTAAAATCCAAGAACCCTTTCTTGGGGTCTGGATTGGGACACCTTTCTAGTACATCACTGGGTTAACTGGAGAGGTATATTTTGCATGAAATGTAAAATTAAGAAGTAGATAAGCAGGAATTTAGCAACACCTTTCCAAAACCATCCAAGAGAAAGAATTCCCTGACTCCTCAGCCTTCCTAGTCAATTCTCATCCATATTCATCCTTGAGAACAGGCTACCTTCCCCTAAAGACAATAGTCATGTCTTTATGCTCAACAAGCCATCTTCCAAATTTAAGACAGTTTCCCATATAGCAGTTACTGAGTAGCCAACGTGAATATCACAGTTGTCTTTACTGTTGTGGTTTTTATTGTCAATTGGCATTCTGAGACCCATACTGAGCAGCCAGCTAGCCTCTTAAAATTGTATCTCACGCTTATCTTTCTCAAACTGGGAAGTAGCAATTCTCTTTCAACTTCAAAGCAAATCTGCAAGTATTTTTCAAGCAAATAATCTATGGCCAAGACCTAACTAAGCACTATCAAAAATAATACAATCTGTATTAAAGGCTTATTTCAAGAAGCCTGAATTTTATTACAGAAATAACTAAACAACAATATAGGATGGTATATAAAATTGCAGTTTATTATAGGGAGAAAACACTGTTTATAGGTGTCAAATTAAACAGTGTCAAATTGATTCAGCTATGATAACAACAACAAAAGCCAGATACAGTAATTAGCTCTTATTCCAACTATTTTTCAAATAATTGATAATCATATATATAATGCAAGCGATCTAAATAAATACATATCCTGAAATAAGTACCTTATTGAGACACCCAGGTGGAGAGGGGTCCCTGGCAAAATTCCAACCAGCCTGTGCACTGGGAGTGCACACTGCGGTGGAGTCATAGTTTGCCCCTTTGCATCAGGGAGGAGCCTGGCCACTCCTCTTCCTATGTGGAACCTGAGATTCAAATTGCCAGACAGGAAGCACCCCAGCAGGGACTCTGGCTTTACAGAGATTCTCTGTTTCCCCCTTTTTTCTCCCTTTTTGCCAAATATGTCCCCCATTTTTCTCCCTCCTCGAATTATCTGTGAGCCTAAATTTTCATGACTGTGGGACAAGGACCCTATCTTTAGCCAAACTAAGGAAAAAATCCTGCAATATTATTTTTAAAAAGCTAAGTATTTTTTCTATTATATTTATATGTATTAAGGATTTAATAGTAGAAAATAAAAACTTTGAATTCTTCATATGTAAAATGAGCATAACATGATGTATTTAAAGTAAAAAGTGACTCATGAGTTAATCCTAAAGTTGCAGGCATGCTATTCACTCTTTCCTGCTCAGCAGATAAAATCACCCAATAAATATTCATATTAAAAAATCCTTTAAAAGGGAAACAAATATCATTATCCTTCCACAGATGAAATTTGAAAAAGACAACCTACTTGATATGTATATGAATTTTAAAGTTAATAGTTTCAGAGTAAAGGCAATTTTGCTAAGTTCTAATTAAAAAAAAAAAAAATACAAGATACTTGTTTTAGGGGTTAAGTCCTCAACTTGGAAACATAAAATTAATTCCAAACAACACTGTGACCAACAGACGTGAAACAACACATTAAAAAATCTACTGCTGTACCTTGAGTGCAATTTTTCTATTTAATTTTCAACAGGAATGGAAATATAGTTTGTAAATAGAGCCCAACGAAAAAAAATATTTAATTTTCTATAGGGACAAAAATACAGTTCATAAGTAGAGCCAAACAATGCTTTATCATTTTGCAAACACTGTCCAGAATAAATTTTCCACATGTGGACAGAGACCAATATCTCTGAATCATAGCATCCCCTGCAAATTGCCCTGTGTCAATAAGCAGAATGATTCTGGTTTTAATTAAAATTTTGTAAATTATTAAGGGCCTTTTATTTATCTATTTTTCAGTGTAGTCTCTAGACCACTGATAGCCTGCAAAGTCTTAACCAAATATTGCTTAGGCAACCACAGAAACTAGCACAAGCTTGCACATAAGTGGGGCCTGTTGAATGAAAGAAGAGTTTTAGTCCCCAATCTAAAGCATCATCTTTTTTCACTTTAGGTAAGGTTAGGTGTTTTATTATAGAGAGCAGAGTAGAAGGGGAATCTAGCATTTGGGGCTTTTGCCCTAATAGGTAATCCACTAACTGAAAATCCCTGAGAGTGACAGCATCACTGGAATTATAAGCAAGCCCCATATCATTGAGCCATGCCCACAGCCTTTATTTAGGGCATTATGTTATCTTATGGACCGGAATTAGAAAGTTATTTGTATGTATATGCATTTTTTAATGTACACATACACAAAATGGCTTTCAGAAATTCTGTTTTATGAAGACAAGGAAATCAAAACTTTTTTTGAGCAACTGAAAGCAAGTTTACTCAATTTTTGGAAGTGATTTGAATGTAATGTTTAATTCTGATTCATTCATTCATTCTTTTATTTTATTCACTGAATAAACAATACCCTGAGAAATTTAACATACACATTTCAGGAAAAAATGTATTTCCCAAAACTACAATTTCTATAACAAGAGGAGCCAAACTGTGTACAGGCAAAAAGGAAAGGTTTAGAAATGAAAAAAAAAAAAAGTCCGGGCACGGTGGCTCACACCTGTAATCCCAGCACTTTGGGAGGCCGAGACGGGTGGATCACGAGGTCAGGAGATCGAGACCATCCTGGCTAACACGGTGAAACCCTGTCTCTACTGAAAATACAAAAAATTAGCTGGGCGAGGTGGCGGGCGCCTGTAGTCCCAGCGACTGGGGAGGCTGAGGCAGGAGAATGGCGTGAACCCAGGCGGCGGAGGTTGCAGTGAGCCGAGATCGCGCCACTGCACTCCAGCCTGGGCGACACAGCGAGACTCCCTCTCAAA